>NC_056732.1:1620280168-1620340168 GCF_019279795.1 Protopterus annectens
AAATTAGATTTGAAATTAAAATAATTATATAAATTTATTATCACAAATATAATATTTTTATATTTATATTTATTAATATAAAATAAAATAAATAGAATAAAATAAACTAAATAAACTAATGGCTTCCTTTATTTGGATACATGAACTAAATTCAGGTATTTATATATTAATCCTTAATTTTATTCTGATCTAATGCTTTTAATTCTAGAACAGGGGTGTCCAACCTTTTGGCTTGCTGGGGCCGCATTGAGTGAACAGAAATGGTCTTGGGGCCACATATAAAATATATCATATAGTTAACTCTTTTGTTGCTCCGGAAGACCACAGTTGACCTCCTGGCTGTACTGTAGGTGCATTTGAACAATGAATAAATGTAATAAATGCTTAATATTTGCCTTAAAATTCTAATTATCATTCTAATTCTAATTCTCTAATCTAACAGTTAACTGTAACATCTTAGTTAATATATCTATATATATACATATATATATATATATATATATATATATATTACATATATATATATGTTTACAATAAACAGATATTCACTACCAGCACTAGCATTTCTCACTGGGAAAACCATTCCAGCAGTCCAACTAATAATTGCAAAATGTCAACATCAGCAGTCCTACAATACTACAATCCACAAAAATAACCCAACAAATTTGCAATAAAGTAAAAAATTCACATTACTGACTTAATAAAACAATTCTGAATAAGCTACAAGAGGGTCTCACCCAAACAAATAACTGGTGCCAGAAATATGGCCTCAAGCTAAATGCCAAAAAATGCATCATCATCCCCTTTGAGGAGAGTGATGTCCCCACAAATTATCACATTAATAACAATGTTGTAAGCATGCAATAAGTCATATGGTACTTGGGCACCCAGGTTGATAGAAATCTGATTTTTGACTACCACGTTGTCTCCGTTGTTAGGAAAGCTTTTACATGGCCCACTTCATTAGTAAGGGTATCTCATCCAGGGACAAAGAGGTCACTAACATCCCCTGTATTCTTCCCTTTAAAACAGGCATTATTGAGTGCAATGCCCCTTTTGGCATGTGCCCCAGCAAAACACCCTGACAAAAGAAAAACTACAACCATTTCTGACAAAAAGGTCAAAAGGACTAAGTTCACTCCTACTTATCCAAACAGATCTAAAAAGCTTTTGCTTTCCTCTGGCATCTCTCACTGGCTCCCCTACAAATTTCATCATTGGCTTGCTTTCCAGGCTAAGAAAGATCCTGCCTTAAGAGACGTCCTCTCACCTCAGAAATACTGGTTATACTTAAACGCTCACTACAAAGATCTCACAGCCTTTCACTGCAACATAAACAAGCCACTTTTTTATGGACAGGTTCTGACACAAAACCTTCAACTTCTGTGTAAAAGCTCCTCTCATTATCAAAACAATATAGTTCAGCAACACGATGACTGGATGGATAGCCATAAATGTAGTCCTTGGGTAAGTAGCATAGCTCTTCATCAAACCAGATGGAAAATCCACATACTAACCTTTCCCAGCTGGATGGCTAAGATCTAATATTGGTTACTCAAGTCTAGTTGCCCAAGAAGAGGGGCATGTTTAACTAAGAATTCCATTTGCAAAATTATATTCAGTATACATATTAAATCTCTCTCTCTATACACACACACACACACACACAAGCCCTACTTCCAAAATAGGCAACCTCAGTAATCACATGACACCAACTCATGGAATGAAATTGTCTGAGTCAAAATATTTGAAAAAAAAATCATAATAGAGATGGATTCATCCATGTAATTTCCAACCACCAAAAGGACCATCAGTAAATCAACAAACAACTGCTCGGCAAAAAGTAAATCAATAAGAAAACCATAAACTATAATGCTACATACTGGTGTAAACATATAACTTGTGTCAATCCCCAGGTTAATCCATACCAAAAGATTGTTTCAGAGCTTCAGCTATGTACAAACAGCTTTCTCCTAAAAACTTAACTCATTGATATTTGCCTTGCTGTAATTATAACTGTAAAAAAATGTTTTTAAGTTTATTCTGTACCTCAATGATTCTCACTGTTACAAGATGTAATTTCTGCCATATTGTATGAGTACTATATCCATAATTTGCTGTCTCTCTCATGTATTGTATTATATTGTTTTGTGTTATTTTGGAGCTTTTCTCCCGGGCCTCCGCTGAAAAATGTCTGGACCTGTGTCCAGTTGTACTTTCCCAGTAAACAAATGTAAAATAAAATAAATAAAAATAAACTTCCCTCCAATCTAAAGTCATTTGACATTCAGACATTTTAATTTGTGCAGAAGTTACTCACAGACTGACAGTTTACTGAGCTGTAATGCTGACCTTCGCTTTTGAAAAAACAAATTCCCAGACTTTGTCAATAGTTCAAAGTCTAGAGGATTATTTATTTATTATATATTTATTTATTTTTGGAAAACATCTTTAAAACTGTTAAACTGATTACACACCCAGAAACACAGAAAAGTTATTGTGATTATGTAAACCACAGACTGCTGCAAGAAATCAAAAGTCACATTAGCACTCTATGCTTATGTCCGAACAGATGAATCATACTGGTCAATTCCAAAAGAAGTAAAGTAGCTTAATAAGAAGGTTATTTGCAAGGTTATATGGCAGTTTATACTGGAAATAAGCAGAGATATTAAAAAGGCTCTGTTTTTTCATAATTATGCCGAAAAAGTCTTCCAAGGTAAATACAACTTCTGATTTAGTATGGAACCATACCTCTCAACCTTAGAGCAAGAAATCTGGACAAAGCAAAAAATAAAAGTGGGACACAGGCCCAAAAATAGTTATGCATCACAGACACCATTGAAACAACTGCAGCTGCAAACATTATACATCACTTATAATCTTTCTATCCCATTATTGTCATTCAGTCCTGCCTTCTTTTGTATCAAAGAAAACCATGCTTTGAAATGGCAAATGCATTAAAAATAATAAATAAAACACATTGCATCAACATCCTGCAACTTCCTACCTGCAAGCAACCGCAGAGCTTTCACTGAAACTAGGGCTGCTTGTTTCCCCAGAATGACAGCTCTCCTAATTAAGTCTAATGGTATACAATCTACCAGTATCTGGACTACCTGAAAGAAATTAAATTATGGCCTGTAAACTGAAAGTACACTTTGTTTAATTAAACTATATTTCTAAGCCCACTTACTATATTTTTTCAGTAACACCCCCAATATCCATTTCCAGGTCACTGTTGTAGTAGTTGTAGACTTGGCATCCTTCAGAACCCCACAGGCCCACGCTAATACATTGTCCATTAAATGTAAATATCCATCCACTGTAAATGGCAAGAAGCTATGTCTTAAAAATCTTCTTCTGGCATGCACCCAAGTATTAGGTTTTAAGACAAAGAAACATATTCTCCACAGTCTGTAAGTCTCTGTCTTTAATAATTGTCTACTGTTGCAGCACTCCCAACACATAAGCACACACATACACACTAAAATCCCCAACATTTAAAAATGACATTGTGCCAACTTGATTTGCCAGTATCTGCCAAAGCTATGCTTACTGTTGTTCAATCTACCACTGCTTAGAACCCACCAATGAAAAACAGTGTGTGTGTGTGTCTTCGCTTTTCCCGGTTAGGGTCGCCACAGTGGAACTCTGGTCCGCTAATGATTGGCAGTAGAGTTTTACGTGCTGGCTTGTTGGGCCTAACGCACAACCTTCAATGAAAGAACGCCCTTTCACGCATGTCATCACACAGTAGACGCCTAACTGAGAATCAAGGGCAACGCCTAACTGTGAGGCAACAACGCTTACCGCAGCACCACCACCGCAGTACCAATGAAAAAACAGTACTAGGTGCTTTTTTGTTTGTCTGAAAAAACAATGCAATTTTATATACTACAGACCCACATAGTCAGTCCGCTACTGACCCATTAACCCTAGGCTGCTGTCTCATTCTTACTCCCTGGCACTGCATTACCTTGGATGACTACTTTTATTTCCTAAGCAAAAGACATAAATTGGAAGATGAGGCAAAAATCCAGACATTCTTTGAAAATCCATACAGTTAAGAGGTATGAGTTCATGTTCAATACAACACTCTCCCTGTCAGGAAAGCTGCAATTTAATGAAAGTGTACTCTTAATGTATGATGTATTTGTGAGCTAACTTGTTTGTGTTCAGTAGGTAGACTGATCATTGTTAGCCTCTTTGTGCATGCATCTCTCTCTGTCATGCACACATATACACACATACACACACACACTGTTCTACTTTCACGCACACAATTCTACTTTCATGCATGCACTCACTCACTCCTTACTTATCTATTAACACAGGTAATTGCTGTCTCTTTCAAAGGCAACAGTGGCAAATCCATACATGAGTCCCTCTCCAGCGAGAACACACACACACACACACACACACACACACACTGATTGTTCGGTGCAAAATAATGGTGTAAACACACGGACCCTTTTTTGGCTCAAAAACAAAACTAGAAGGGTGCTTTGGCGCATGCACATGACGACATTAGCATTACAGGTCACGGGAGCGAAAAACACAAAACAAAAAAGTGTTTTGGGGCATGCATACATCGATGTTGCAGTTAGAGGTTGAGGGCCACATGGAAGAGCTCTGAGGGCCGCATGTGGCCCGCGGGCTGCAGGTTGGACACGTATATTCTAGAATTGGTACTGTAGAACTTCTCTCATTTAGGCCTGGCCAAGAATCGGCTTGTAATTTTATTTGCCATAACAATTCTTTTTCTTCTAAAATTATATTCCACGGAGATTTATCTTTAATTTCTACCTGATCCAAAGCCATATAAAGAAATGTATGGTCATTATATTCACTAGCGTGTTATTCATCTTCCATTTCTTTATTGCATATTCGTGCTCATAAATTCTTTGTGAAAATGCTCTTTCTGTTTTACCTATATAAAAAGAGATACAGGAACAACATAAAGCTAGATATACAACTCCTTTTGATTTACAATTAAATTTCTTTTTTATATAATACTTCTTATTCCTTATAAAAAAATGTCCCCTTCTTGAATTTTATGACACCATTTACATGCGCCGCACTTATAGGTCCCAGTTTTATTCATTTCTTTTTTCTTTTGATTATTATTAGCTCTAAGAAGTTCTTTAAAACATTTACCTTTTTTATATACAATTTTCGGAAAATGATTAATATATTTTTTACATTGTGGATCATCCATTATGATTTCCCAATTCCTTATAAATACATCTTTTAAAAGTTGGTAATCTTGTGTAAAAGTAATTACTAAGGCTTTGGAAAATTCATTATATGAACCTTTTTCCCAATTTATATTCTTGCTAACATTAAGATTGTCCAAATTATTCTTTTCTTTAGTGGAATTTATACTTTCAGCACATCCCTCCCCATTATTATCAATAACTAATTCAGTTTTTATTTTTAAAATTGGCATAAAATACCCATTTTTTCTTTTTTGTATTACTTCAGAAATCTATCTATTCACTAAATTTATAGGATATTTTTTATTAGTAAACATCGTCCTTAAATGATCACATTCTATTATAAAATCTGAAAATCTAGTTATCATTCGGGCTGCTCTTACGAGCTGCCCCTTAATTACAGATTTTTTCTGATGTTCTGGATGTGCACTAGTGTAATGAAGGAAGCCATTAGAATATGTTTTTTTCCTATGAATAGATGAAATATAAGTTTTAAGTTCATAGTCTTTAATTAAATTAATATCTAAATAATTTATATTATCACTCTCAATACTCCATGTAAATTTAAAAAAAGTTGTAGTTTTATTAATATAAGTTAAACATTCATCTAAAATATTAGAATTTCCTTTCCAAATTAAACAAATATCATCCTGGAACTGATGGTATGATTTAATATATGAGTAATATTTACTATTAAATATAAATTTTCGCTCCCATACCATCATAACTAAGTGCCTCCACAGGGCGACCCCATTGCTATCCCTTTCTTTTGAATATAATATTTATTATTAAAGCTTATGTAATTATTGTTTAGTACAATTTCTATAAGCTCTACCAAAATATTATTAAGCTCTTGCTTTATAGAATAATCAAACAAAATTTCGCTTATCCATTGAAGTCCTATATTTTGAGGGATTACAGTATAAAGGTCGCATACATCTATAGTGACTAAAATATCCTGTTTATCAAATTGAATTTCATTCATATGTTCTAAAATTGTCCAGGAATCCTTGCAAATATATTTTTCTTTCTTAACTAACTTTTTTAACTCATAGTCAACATATTTAGCACATGCTGATGTTATGGAATTCCTTCCATCCACCAAAGGACTCATGGGAGGCTCTTCTATGCATTTATGCATTTTTGGGTTCCCAAAAAAGACAGGAATCTTAGGCATCAAAATATTTAAATAGTTATATAAATCTATATCAATACGTTTATCCACAAACATGTCATTGATTTGCAAAAAAATTATTTTATATGCTAAATTTAATTCATTTAAAGATACTTGCTCATAAGTATCTGTTCTTAAAATTAATTCCATTTTATTATTATATAAATCATTGTTCAAGATAACAGCTCCTCCCCCTTTATCCGGCTTCATAATTCTTATATTTTCCTTTTGTAAACTTTTTAATATTACCAATTCATCCTTTCTTAGGTTTGATGGATAATCTAACCTTTTATTAATTTTATCCAAATTTTTAAGTTGATTTTCACACATTTTCTCATAAATTAATAATTTAGGATGTAAGGGAGGATTATATGTACTTGCATTATTAAATTTACGTGGCTCATTATAGATAGAATCTTGATATATGAGAGAGAAATTAATTTTTCTCAAAAACAATTTCATATCAATCATAGTGGATGTAAAATCAAAAGCATGTCTAGGTACAAAAGTATAGCCTTTAGATAATAAATTAGCTGTTACTTGATTAATCTCAATATCAGAAAAATTAAACACTTTAAAGTCTCCAGAATCATTTACAATAACTTGTTTCGGTCCTTTACCAGAACCGTTAATATGATTTTCATCTATACACACTTGGAGACTATTCACATAATTATCTACAAGCTTATTGCTTGTCATGTTCTCCACTGCTTGTCCTTCGGTCTGGCCCCTTGAAACTCTGCTGTTTGTTGGTTTAAATAAGGGGTTTTATTTTTAAGTCTTTCTGACCGTCTTAATTCAGGGAATTCTTCATTATATTCTGTGTCATTATGTAGTTCAGTGTCTTTATAACCATATCCAGAGCGACTTAGTCTATTATAGTTATCAGATGAATAAATCTTATTCTTTTTATATTGACTGCCTGGAGGCTTAGGGTATGCCACCCCATTGGCATATTGGTTAATATCCCTCTCTATTTTCCGTGTTTTCCCATTCTTCAGTTTACTGATGTATTGATCAATACTGTTGTAAATCCTAAGCATATCATACTGAATAGTATTATAAAATAAAAGAATTGTTATGGCAAATAAAATTACAAGCCGATTCTTGGCCAGGCCTAAATGAGAGAAGTTCTATAGTACCAATTCTAAAATTAAAAGCATTAGATCGGAATAAAATTAAGGATTAATATATAAATACCTGAATTTAGTTTATGTATCCTAATAAAGAAAGCCATTAGTTTATTTAGTTTATTTTATTCTATTTATTTTATTTTATATTTATATTAATAAATATAAATATAAAAATATTATATTTGTTATAATAAATTTATATAATTATTTTAATTTCAAATCTAATTTTTAAAAACTTTTTGGTTAGAGGATTGTAAGTAAATTAATTTTAAGAGGATTAATATAAATAATAAATTTTAATTATTTATATTTAAAAGTTTAGTTTTATTTTTTATATAATAATTAAATTAATTCCATTTGATGTTGGTAGTTATTAATTCATTTAAAGGGAAATTAGTTAAACTTTAATAGGTAATATTTCTTTTGTTCATGAGATAAATATTTATATGTATTTTATATGTATCTACATAAGTTATGTTTTTTGTAGCCCATATATTTCAAACACCCATTTGCTGACAACTGAGCATGCCCGACCTCCTTTTAGTTTTTGGGCGTGCTTTTTTTGAATTAGAAGAAGGTTATATAAGGAAGTGATGTCATGTAATATAATTGTCTGAGGAAGTTTAAAACTTTTAAACAAAAGCGCTTACATATTTATTTGTTTTGTGGAGTTTGCTAAATTATTTTAACTATAAGTGTGTGTCTACGATCCGTTTAATAAATATATAATTCTTTCTCCAGTTGGTGGCCTTTCGTTTATTTGGTTCATTACCTTGTCAGTGTGACCATTCTGTTACAGATAAGTTGCACACAGCACATGCATCACTGGGCTGGATAGTGTTATCAGTTACCTGTATGGTTGATGGTAACAGTGGTCACCATAGAGTGGTACATGAGACATGTACTGGGGGTACCATGGTGTAAAGACATTATACCCAACACCCACAACCCACATTAGATATCGTACTCACTGAAACCCATAATAATATTCTGACATATCCACCATCACGACATTGACCAGGACTGCAATACAACCCCTTGTCTATCTCAAGAGTGCTACTAGAGGGATATTCATCTATTGCACATGCCACAGGGATAATAGGGTGATGCATTGTCATGGCTCTCCTATGGTCAGCAACATTACTATCCCTAATACAGTGTGGCAAGGTGTACTGTATTAGGAGAGTTGGCCTCAGAATGCTGTATCCTACAAATATACACACTTGCACACATACACACACTTGGCAGAACTAGAGGGTAACCCATGCCTATTGACCCATTTGTACAACAGTGGTGTGCTGGTCCTGCAAGCTCCAGATAGCCCATAGGGTGAAGAGTGTAACAAGGTATATGTAATGTCCATTACAGCAGCAGTCATATCTAACTATGATAATGGGGGGTGTGGTGGGTGTGAATGGCCTCAGGGTATTATCAACTACAGGCCTACAAACACACAGACACTGTTATTCTCAGTAATGCACACATACACATTGGTCAGTACTGGGGTCCAAAGGTGCAGGTGTTCATAGGTGTGTACTAGGATATTGTCCATGGAGAGATGGGAAGAGTAGGGGATGTGTTTACAGTGGTATCATGCCACCTGCCATTTGCCAGAAGGCCATCTATCAACAGATGCCACGGGGTGATCCTCAGGGTGAGAGTTACATGCAACATCCAATCTGGTTGCCTCTTGCAGAGGGCCAGTGAGGTGCTCCAGTTGACATGTATGCAACATGTATTACATAACACGGTCAGTGTCTGTCTTGGAGACCTGTACCCAAGCATGTCTGTTGACTGTAGTAGTGTAGTTGAAGTATCCATGGCATGTGATACGTACAGGGTGTGGATTCCTATCTGTGGCATTCATAACACAGCTGGGCAGACATGTCACTGTCACTCAAGCATAGATTGCCTGCAAGCAGCCAAGATGGATTCCTGACATCTGCACATCTGTACAGAGGACAGACAGACATCAGCTAGCAAACTGGTTATGCAGTAGGATGACTGCATTGACAGATAGATGTCTGACACTGATAAGTATGCCATTACTACATGACAGCAGCTCTCAATGGCATGTCCTATACATACAGTAGTATAGAGTTAATATACACATGTCAGATCAATATCCAGTAGGAAATACTTAATACCACACAGCTCACACACCAAGAACATGACAGTGAGGACTCAGAGTCCATCTTTGCATGCAGGGGTGCTTGGTTCCAGTACTACAATCTGCTATCTACTCTTACTTGGGAAAGCACTGTCAACATTAGTAACGTAGCACTACATGCCAGTGTGACTGAATATAACCTGGGATACAATCCATGTATGTAACACATTCAAATGGAAAAGAGTGTTGACCAAGCCATATATACTCAGGTGTCCCAGACAGTTGACTCACACCCCTTGTTACTGCAATGACAGCATATAGACACATGTTATGTACATGGAACTAAATACACTTATTAAAAATGCCATTACCCTGTTATTTTATCAGACTGGAATGTGATCAAGCTGCTCATAACTGCCTTAACCACTCTGTATCCAAAAGCCCTTGTTCTGCCTAGCAACAGAATAACCAGCCCTTGAACCCAAGACCCTGTACACTATAGTCACAGCACTTAACCACTAAGCCATCACACCTGTGAAGACGTTTGATTTTTTTCCCAATATATCTGTCAGTACACGTACTGAATAGTAGTGAACAACTGCTTTGACTTCTACAATTGTGTAGTATGTGTAAGTGATATTAGTGTTGAATTAAGTATGTTGTATCTAAATATGCACCCATCAGATAAATATGGTGTGATACATCTGGGAAGGTATATGCAGCAGTCATTTGTACACATAACAAGGATATGTATATATATATATATATATATATATATATATATATATATATATATATATATATATATATATATATATATATATATGTCTGTATATATGTAAACATATACATGTGTGTGTGTGTGTGTGTGTGTGTGTGTGTGTGTGTGTGTGTGCATGTGTGTATATATATATATATATATATATATATATATATATATATATATATATGTGTGTGTGTATGGATATATATATATATATATATATATATATATATATATATGTGTGTGTGTGTGTGTGTGTGTGTGTGTGTGTGTGTGTGTGTGTGTGTGTGTGTGTGTGTGTGTATGGATATATCTATCTATCTATATATGTACATGTGACAAATATCTAGACATAACATTACACTGTGTAAATACACTGAGCTGCTTGGCATGTCACAAAGCACTGTGCAAACTACAGGCAGACTGCCACAACATTGACTCAAGTTTCCTATGGGGGAGTACATGTGTACCTGCAAATCTAGCAGGCTCTACAGGCATGTAACAGCATGAAGTAACATACATCTGCGTGAAAGTGCATGCCCACAACCAGTCTAAACACAGCCACAGTCACACATGGTAGGTGTACTTAATATTACAGTATATGGACTGTCTGAACAGCACCATCCTCATATGTGCCACTCACAAACCAACACTACATATACTGGGCCAATACACAGTGTATTCCGATGCCTGACTGTGGTATGGGACATGTGTCGGTCTGGCCTTACAAACATGTACACCGATAGGATACCATATACTGCAACAGCATGCAACATCACATAGCACAGGACCAAGAACAATAACATCTACCACAGTCTGTACACAGGTCAAGGTACATATTCACATTACACACTCTGTCAACAATCACCATAAGTACACATACTGTACACACTACAACAGAATATCCAGGTTTTGTCCTCAAATATAAGGCCTACTATACATAACATGTCTAGCAGTC
Organism: Protopterus annectens; assembly: GCF_019279795.1. Classification (NCBI taxonomy): domain Eukaryota; kingdom Metazoa; phylum Chordata; order Ceratodontiformes; family Protopteridae; genus Protopterus; species Protopterus annectens. The sequence goes on from NC_056732.1 coordinate 1,620,291,526, forward strand.
TGATATCTCACTGGCTTGTTATCAGGTATGATGTCAGTAAATAATGATGTACTGAACATATGCACCTCTTATCACATGACATATGTACAAAGGTTGACAGAGTTGTGGCTGGAGGCACTAGCACAGGCCCAATATTAAACCCTATTATTAAACCCTAAAAAAACAAAACTCCTACTCTTCCTCCCTAAAACAGCTAACCACATCAAGACCTCCTTCGCTATCCAGTCACTCAATAAGACACCAATTGTAGCCGAATCAAGCTCAGAACTCCTTGGTATTACAATCGATGACCAACTAAAATTTGATCTCTACATAAATAATTGTATCAGGAAAACCCACCTTAAGCTTGGTCTACTATATAGAAATAACAAATTTCTTACTCCAGAAGCCAGAATAGCCCTCACTCATGCCTATATTATTCTCTGCTTAATGTATTGCTCTCAAGTTCTTATTAACCTTAACTCCTCTCTCCTTGCTGTACTTCAGACTACTTATCACAAAGTAGCTAGATTTGCAACCCTACAACCCTACAGATCTCACCACTGTCTCTCACTAAGATACTTAAACTGGCTCGAACTGCCCCAACTCATCCTTCTCTCTCAGCACCAAACCATGCACTCAATACTATATCAGCCATCTTTCTGTCCAGCCTTACACTCTATTATCTCCCACTATGCTCCTACAAGAAACCTCCGTAGATCTTCCCAAGACCTTCTAAAAATCTACAAGCCCAAATCTAAAGCAGGACAAAACGTATATAGCTACCACCCCTCTACTGAATGGAACAAACTTCCCCTCGAGATTAGAACACAGGCACATCCCAAACAGTTTAAACTAACACTAAATAAATATTTCAATAAGAAGTGGATCTGCCAATGCTCAAACCCTCCTTGAAAACTTTCCATTCTCAACTTTTCCTCAGTCTACATTTCTATGTAATACTCACATAACTACTGGTCTGATTTGATAAAAAAAAAAAAAAAACTGATTTTTGTACTTTATATTCCTTTCTGCTTAACTAATATATGTACAACCAATTGTCATCTGTATAAGATTTAGCTGTATTCGACTTGTATAAAATCTATACTAATGTACTTAATTTTATACTTGTATGTACTGGAGCCTTTCTCCCCGGGCCTCTGCTGGAAAAGGGCCTCAGCTAAGTCAGACATTCCTGGTCAACAAATGTAAAATAAAATAAAAATAAATAAATAAATAAATATTGACATGTTGCTTTGATAAACCCATACATTTACTCGTGTAACAGGGTTTTTGTGACATATATTTACTGAGGGGTATGAAGTCAGTAACTCACATGGCTGTCACCATGTACTGCCTACAATCCTCAGAGTATGCTACTGCATTTCTAAAGATAGAAAATTTGTCAGTAACACAAAACATGTAAGACTCCAAACACTGGCCATTCTGCAGATAGCCATACAGGTGGGAGTTTCCCCAACCACATAACACTGTCATGACAGATATTAAATTATGTAGACCAGCCATATCCACACAAACCCTGTTAAACCAACATTACTTCAAATGTAGAAGAAGAATACTTACATTCTGTCCTCATGTGTGGAACATCCCTCTCCTGTTTGTTGGCCTGTCTCCAGAATGTATGTTGTAAGAGGTATATCCAACTGCACTCTGTTTTGCTGTTTGTCAAACACGCACATGAAGTCCTGCTCACAGTGAATGAAAAGGCCCAACACCCACATGATGTTCTTAGCTATAGGAGCATTTTTCCATGCTATTGGCTATAGGAATGATCACACAACTGTTTCACATGCAATCAGCTAGTGGGGGACTGCAATTCATGCAAAGGCCATCAGCTGATCATGAGTGTCACTTACAAAACACAAACTGCTGCCTAAGCAAAGCAGGTGTACTTTTCCACATCCACCAGAGAGGGAGTGACAGAGACAGACAGAGACAAAGTAAGATAGGAAGGGGGTAGGAGAGTAAGAGTTAAGCATGTTTGTGTCTAATCCATGGGGGGGGAGAGTGGTATCTGGACATTATGTTGGTTACCTATATTATCTACTAATCCATACTGTCACATGGTAATTGCACATGGCTGTACACATTTATGGCTGAGGATTGTTGACTAGAATCTCTACAATGTTTGGAAAATGTTGGCCTTGTAATGTTGACAATGGGACATGTAGCTCCTCAATATGATGATGTGGCAAAAACCACACTGCAACAAACCCTGTCATTACACAATCACCCCAAAATCCACACAGGACACTGATAGCACACACTTACCAGTACCAGGTTTCAACCCCCTGTCCAAGTATGTATTGCTATTACAGTGTATGCAGTTATTGCATGTGCCATGGAGCTTGAATTTCAGAGAGCTGTCCAAAGGTATCTTTGAAAGTGAGTGACATCAGCAACCGTGCTAAAGAAGGGATAAGGTAAGTGTAGTACATGTGGCAGTCCACAAAAGCAGATGTAAAGGAAAACACAACCACACTCTCTCAGGGACTCACACACATCATCACAGTTAGCAGGGTCAGTATTAGAGCTCCTTACTAACTAGTTTGTTACACTACAGTATTACAAAGGTATCACATGCGCCACAGAGCTTATCAGGCTGAGATATGGCCAAAGGGTATTTCAAGCTGACTAACATTGGTGGGCATGTTACAGTTGGGCAATGAACACACACACACACACACACACACACACACACACACACACACACACACACACACACACACACACACACACTTGCCAGTACTGACATGCATGGGTTCATTGCTTCACAGGTGTGTAGTAGTTGTCTGTGCCAGAAGGCTGTACAAGGCTAAGCAAAGGGTATACCTTGGCATCAGGCCACATGACAATGGTCTCCTGTATGCCTCAGGGGTGTAGTCCCTGAATTTGCCCACACAGACGGTATTGTATTCACCATCCACTCATCTGGGTTGCTATTGTGGGTTGCCAGTGCTGTGCAATGCTTGCCATTTATGTGTTCTATATTCCATAACATGGACAGTGTCTGGGTTGTGCACTTGTCCCACATGCATGTTCTGTGACATGTGGAAGTGTACCTGGGGTCTCTGGGGCATGTTGTGTGGACAGATTGTTATCATCTGATGTGGCATTCCTGACCTGACATGGTGAGAACTGGCTATGGAACTGAGGTTGCGCTTGCACCTACATTGACTTCCTGATACAGCAATTCACTGGTGTTAGTGGCATCTGTCCATATAGAGCATGTGTATAAGGCATGGTATTCCCTTTGTAGGTTACATATGCAAACTACAGTTGTTGCAGACATCCAGTAAGGAACATAGCAAAGGACCACTGTAAGCAATTATTTGCCTATTGTAGGGATGGAAAAGGGTGCCATGTCCTCTGTAGTTCACTGCAATCACACCGTGGTTACTATCTGTGTACAATATGCAGGGAACTACCAATATAGCAGTTGTTGCCTAGCCAAGTGTGTTTGTGTATGAGACATGGGTGGAGAGTGTTCTCTCGGTAATGCAAGGGTTGCCTGTATTGTTCACCGATCCATAATGTCACATGCAAGGGTATGGATTGTCTACACCAGCCTCTCTGCTGTTTGATATCTCTTGTCCTTGTAAGGTGGACATTGTGACATATAGTAGGTCCTCAATATAAGAATTTTGCAAAACTCGCCCCACAATGAGTCCTTTTATTACACAATCACTGCTACCTCCACACAGGATACTGATGACATACCCACTTGTCAGTGCTAAGATTCAAACCCCTACCTAGCTATGTATTGCTACTACAGTGTACATGTATCTCATGCACCATGGAGTTTATAGGGCTTGCCCTGTTCCAACGGTGTATTTCAAGGTAAATGACATCAGCAGGCTTGCTAAAGTAGGCAATGGAAAGTGTAGTGACTGTGAAGGGCCTCAAAAGCATTGATCCTTACACACACACAGAGTTTCATGGGTGCCATGTCTGGGATTAGAACTTCTATCTAACTAGTACATATTATAGCATTATACAGTTATAACTCACACCATGGAGCTTATAGATTTAGCCCTTCTCCAAAGGTGTATTTCAAGGTGAATGACATCATAAGGCTTGCTAATGTAGGGCAATGGAAAGTGTAGTGACTGTGAATGGCCTCAAAAACATTGATCCCTACACACACACACACACACACACACACACACACACACACACACACACACACACACACACACACACACACACACACAAACAAACACACACAAATACACAGAGTTACAAGTTGCCATATCTGGGAATTAGAACTCCTACTTAACTAGTATATCACACTATCGCATTATGCAGTTTTAGCATGCACCACAGAGCTTATAGGGCTAGCCTTTCTCCAAAGGTGTATTTCAAGGTGAATGACGTCAGCAGGCTAGCTAAAGTAGGGCAATGGGGAGTGCAGTGTGTGTGAATGGGCCATAAACCATTTGTCTGGAAGCACACACACAGCACTCAGTCACACACAACTTTACATTTGACAGGATCGTGTATAAAACTGCTAGATGAATAATGACTTGTACTGTCATGTTACACAGTTATCACAAGCACCACAGATACTATAGTACTGAGGGCTACCAGTAGCAAATATCTACAGTGTTAGACATTTGCACATCATGTGATATTGGCCAATTGAATGTGTGCTGGGTGGGACAGGCCTCATGATGGGAAGCTTTTGTCACTGTCTGTCAATCTCTTCCCCACATCTATGTATGTGTATGTTTGACCTATTATAGTGTGTTGTCCTTGGATATATGTGTGTATTCCTATCCAATGTGTGTGCAAAGCATGACTGGTGTGCAATCTGAAGTGTGTGCACAGACATCTGCGGCTGACAAATATGTATAGTCCACTGTTATTACCAGACATGGGCTTCATTTCTGTAAGTATGGGAGCATGCCCAGTATGACCTTCTGTATTGAATGTGTGAATCCATTCCAGGTAGGTTGTACTCCAGTGCAGGCATTTGTGTTCTACACCTACAGCTAGCAACCTGTTTTTGTAGGATATCTGTAGATAGGTTGACAATATGGGGTCACAATGGGCAAAGGATAGTGGGATACTGTAAATAATTGGGTCTGTGCTGCTTCTGCTACATCGTTTTGGTGTTAGCAGAGATATTCATACATATGTACTGTTTTACACTGTGATGCTTTATGTCATCAGCTACTGACAGATATACGTATTTGCTCACAGTAATTTCCTGAGGAATACAAGATGAATGAAACTGTGTCCAGTATTGTGGTCTGCAGCCTACATATTCTTGCACAATCATGCCATTCTGGAGGGGGAGCTGCAAACACTTGCTGATGGGTCTGTGTAAATGGTCCAGCACAATGGTACTGTGGTGGCTGAGGATCCCATGCTTGTACATCTATCTATGTGACAGAATGGCCATAACCTGCTGTGGCCATACCTCACATCTGTGCAGATTCACACAGGTTACCCAGAGGCAGGGCTCATATTTCTGGTCATTACCCCTTCACATTGTGGTCTATGAGCAGGTTTGTAGCCACCCATTCTTGTGTTTGCAGGCAGGGATAGTATGTGCACACATCAGAGTTTCAGACCTCACACCCTCCATGGCGTCCATGCTTCTAACCCCCTGCTCTGTTATTCTGTCCTCTTCCTAACATTATGCAAATTATATCTGATAAGTATCCTTATAGTTATCACTTCATCCTTGCAGTATTTAGGAGATGGTTCACAGCTTATGCAGTAGGACATGGTGGACATGTTACTGGGATTTGTCGACATGGCCTTGCATTTGTGTTCTGTGGACTATGTTATGTCATTATTTGGGAGTCCATGAGATAACATACACTGGCAATATGGGTGAGATGCAGGCCTTTGACAGAGGACTGTAAGGCATTTGGTAGTGATGCCGATCATCTGTAGCATGCCAGTGCATTCTATCACTCCTAAAGTCCCAGTCTGCAAGTCACTGTATTCGCCTGGGATGACAGATTAGGTGTGCAAGGTGTTAATGGCAATAGTTTCTGTCCTTATTAATCCATCAGTGTGGATGCTGGCAGGGTGCTACTTACAGCTAGGGACACACCTGCATGGGACACCTCTTCAGCATGCTGTATTCTGTGGGTATTCCCATACAGAAGTGGGGGGTCATATTGTACTCATTCCCAACAGCAGGGATATGACCTGTGAGGTATCTGTGGCTGATGGTGGGGGGAGCTGAGTGCATGTGTGCTATGGAAGCTTCTTGCAGCTGACTCACAGATATACATGGGGCATTACCCTTATGCTGTTTTGTGTGGAGACATTAGTGGTTTCTCAGTACTTCATGCCTGTGCCTTTTGTGATCTGCCAGTGTTTGGGCAGACTACATCAGTATTTCATATTACACAGCCAACTAATATGCTGCTAATCTGTATGTACAAATCCAAACGTGTGCCCATTTGACAGTAACATTTTATACACTGTCAGTCTAGGGTACTTCCACCTGTGTACTGTTTATATGTCTGGGCCCACATTCGTGCCATGTCCATTTTTCAGATGATGACAGATATTACATCCAAACAATTAGTATGGATTACTGCTGGACTGTGTCTTGCTGAGATGCAATGTGTTTGGCACTGCAGTTGTGAGAACTTGGCCCTGTCATCAACAGTACTGGCCATTGGCCACTGGGACACAACCCTCCATGCCTACATGCTGACCGCTTTCACACAATGTACAACACACAACAACCTAACATACAAAGCCCTGCATATTGTACATGTGCAACAATCTATCCTGCTAATTTGGCCATCTCAGGTAATCTGTGCTCCACTGTTATTATACCCACAAGTTCATGTTACTACATTTCTACATAGGATTGTGGCAGGGCACACCTGATAACTGTAAACATTCGCTATGACCGTACTGGTATTTCAGGTACTCTATTGGCTTCCATTTCATTGTGTATTCTGACCTATCCTGCAGACTAGAGGCATATCAGTGTAGTATGTTTCTTAGGTTTTATTGACCTACATTTCAGTTTCAGACTTCTTACCCTTCAGAACTAACATCCTACTGCCTGACCTGTTGTAATCTGTCTGTGTAGGTCTGGAGAGGGCTGTTCTCCATTGCCAGCACTCAGAGGCCTTAGCACAACCTTTCTTTGTATTTGTCTACACCTTTCCTGCTGGCTGAGACTGTTGTTGGGTGTGTGAGCCTCACTGTCTTGCATGTGTGTGTTCTATGGATACACATTTGGCCCACCACATGTCCTGCAGTGGGTTTTGTCACCTTGTCTATTACTGCCACCTATGTTGACACCAGTATTTGTTATAGATTTCATGTTGCTGATATAGGTGTCTACTATCTTCTGACATGCCATTCAGCCACCCGATTCCCTTGCATGCTCACATCCATACCATGGATGCAAGTGGCAGGACATACTACTCCATTCAGCAATTGATAGTGAGAGTGACTTACCTTGTGGCTGTGCCAGTATTGAGGATGTGCTGGAGGGCTGACTATGTCAGATGCACATAGTACACTCCCTATACATGGTTAAGCACAGGTAGTGTCATGTTTGGCTTCCCTTTTATTGTATGTGTGAGTCAGAGAGAGGTGTCATTCCCTGGGTTCCTACCATGTCAGTGTATATGCTATGCATTGCATCTTTGCCAAGGCCTGGGCATTCCTCTTTTTGCCTATAGCGGCAGGCTCAGGTTGTTCCTCCTCGAAGTCACTCTGTGCCTGTGCTGGCCTTGGCAATGGTGGGGGGCTGTGTGGCCCTGCCTAATACTGTTCCTGCTGCAGCTGTTTCCACAGGATCATATTGTGTAATATGGCACAGACAATGACAATATGGGTTCATGTAGCTGGTGAGTACTGCAAGACTCCACCAGATATGTCCAGGCACCAGAACTGTGACTTGAGCATCCCAAACACATGCTCTATTATGATTCTGGTCTGTGCGTGTGCCTCATTATGGAGTTCTTGTTCGGGTGTGTGTGCATTTCTGATGGGTGTCATCAGTCATGGCTCCAGTGCATAAACAGCAACCCCCACTAGGTGGCTATAGGTTATATCCCCATTAACAAATCTCTAGTAGAGGTGTGTCATATGCCAGATATGGGAGTCGTGGAGTCGTGATAGCTTCCAGGGCTGCCAGCATACACATTCATTATAATGCCCTGGGCATCGCACATGACCTGGCAGTTGATGGAGAGGAAGCCCGTGTGGTTTATGTAGACCCTACACTGCTCACTGGGTGGTGCTTTGATGTGCATGTGCGTGCAGTCTATAACACCAACTACCTCAGGATATTCTGCTATTTGGTGGAAGAGACGCATACTGCTGGTCAATGCCTCATGGGTGTTGTGGAAATATATGTGCTCACTGGCATGTGCTGTCATGGCATCCAGGAACTGGTAGAGTATCCTGAATGCTGATGCCTGTGAGATCCCCATGATAGCCCCAGTTGGCTTTGGAAGGTACCTGTGGCTAGTATTCTTAAACCTACACATACCTTGGTATCCACTGGGATGGGTTCCCCTCTGTTGGTTCAACAGCTCAACAATTTGCTGTAGAAGGTCCCTGTCCACCCTATAGCAATCCACTATCTCCAGCTCATATAGCCATTGGTAGGTTACCCTGGGTCGGTACACTCTTCTCTTTCTTCTCACTGTAAGTTGGTCATCATCATTGTCATCCTCACCACCCTCAGCCTATGCCTCATGTTGATTTATGAGAGTGAAAGCAGCTCCTATCATTTTGTTACATTTGTTAGGTAAAATTTCCCCGTTTGTGTACACTGGTGGTGTAGAGTTGTGGGAAAAAACAGAGGAGAAGATGTTTGCATAGTTTATAGTAATGTGCTGGGCTGGGCTGCTGCCTGTGTAATTGACTGGTTCTGATACATTTCACCTGCCAGCTATGCTACTTCTCCTTGATTACCTTCTTACTGCTCTTTTCCCTTCCCATTGACTTCCTGTTTAAGCCCCGAGGTGTGCCGCACCAACCCAGTGCTCAGATGTGAACAGAACTGCTATTTCCTGTTTTTTTTTTTAAACCCGGTGCACACCGCGCACACCCATTTAGGCAATGCAAACACCGTTTAGCAGAAACCCTCCCTGGACATGATCACACTCTGCATTTCTTAGTAGAAGACAATACAGCCTTAGACACACCCCCTGCCTTAGCTGAACTTAGCTAAGCACAAATACTGGCCACAGGGCTCCAATAAGCTTACAGCATACATAACATACCCCCTTATGAAGCCATCTAGCTCTTAGGCTTACACCGTGGTCTTAATTCACCTACACAGTTGGGTGTAAGCTAGCACTGAGGGGAAATCTGTGATTCACTATCATTGCCCTCATTTGCATAGGATTGACACTCAGCCTTCCCCCTTAGCAACCAATATTCCATGGTCTTGTTGTGTTATGCATGACATTGACTATTATGGCAAAATTATGATTTTGGTTTAAAATCTTATTTCCAGCTTTTTTTATTATTTTCGGGCAGATCCCATTTGCACACCACTACCCTGCGCTTAAATGTCTGAAATCGGCCAACAAAAAAAAAGTTAATTTTTATAATTATGAAACTAATTTTCATGTCTATGACCATATTTTTGGCCTTTGGCATGCCTAATCCTTCTAATACATGCATTTATATGAGCTGTCATGCCTCAGTTTTGTAGTTTTCAGAAATGTATTCAGATACTGGCCGAATACATTTCTGCAGTCTACACTATTCCTGCATGGATGTCTGCCTGCTTCCTGGATTGCTAATTCACCTCATTTGCATGGTTTTCACCAGCAAATGAGGTAATTAGCATACAGGGGCTGCATCCATGCAGGTATAGTGCAGGAGCGCCTGCACGTCCCTGGACCTTACTCCTGGATCACATGGCAGCCATATTGCCTGCAGCAGCTCTTGCACTATTCTTGCATGCCATGCAGAGCTTGCTGAATTCTGGGGATGGTCTCTTCCCTTTTCAGCCATGTGTTTTGCAGATGCTTTAGTTTTTACAATTTTGCATATTTCAGATTTATGTTCTGTTATACGATCCTAAAGTCTTCGTGTGCACTTACCTACATAGAAGGAAGGACACTTTGTGCAGGTAGCAAAGTATATCACATTAGAAGTAGAGTAGGTAGAGTAACATTTAAATCTATATTTTACATTTGTTAATGGATGTATAAACTTAACACAATTTATGAGGAACTTACAGTTTCCCATCAGGTTATCCAGGCTACACTTAAACACAGTCATAAAGGAGCTCTGTTTGATGTGAATTGGTAGTATATTCCAGAGGAGTGACAACCTCTGAGAGACATATCTGTCTCTCCCGCAGGTCCTGTTAATGTCACAGGCCAGGTTAAGGTCCCTGGAGTGAGTGACCCTTGTCCGATTTGACTTGTAGATGTGCAGCATTTCCATTAGGTTTGGATCAGAGATTGCTCTGTGGACCAGACACAAGTCTCTTCTAAGTAGTCTGTATACTACTGAATACAGTGACAGTGACTTTAGTCTGTCAATGCATGACATCGTGCTGGACACCCTGAATTTTCTTGGTTAGAAATGTCTGAAGTCTCTCAAGTTCCTGCAGGTTTCTGGTAAGGTACATACCAAAGGGAGCATTGTATTCAATTATTAGCCTGATGAGGGTAAAGTACAGGGGAGTTATGACCTGTTTCACTCTTGAAGCAATGCCTTTGCCAATGAGGTGTGCTATGTAGAATGCTTTCCTTACCACAGTAGAAATATGATGGTCAAAGTTTAGGCTACAGTCAACTTGCATTCCCAAGTTTCTCACTACTGAGTTGTTACTTAGGGTATTATTATTTACATGATAGTCTGCAGTGACATCATTTTTACCAAAGGAGATGATAATGCATTGCTCAGCACTGAGTTTGAGTTCATGGCATTGGCACCAATTATTAGTTTGTGTAAGTCCCTCTTGAAGTATATTGGCATCATTTGGGGGTTCAATGATTGCAAATAATTTGCAGTCATCAGCAAACTTAGTCAGCCACAGCTCCTCTGCTTTGGTCTGAACTTCTGAGAAGTATATTCCAGACAATAGGGGGCCCAGCACTTACCCCTTTTGAACCCCACTGGTGACAGGTCTGCTAGTTGAGGTAAAGTCCCCAGCTTTGACTGAGTGTGAGCTGTCAATGAGCCAGTTAGTAACCCATCTGATGACATAAAGATTAATATTCAACTGTGAGAGTTTCTCGATGCCTGAATGTGAGATTGTGTCAAAGGCCTTGGCTAAGTCAAGGTAGGCTATATGTACAAATGTGCCTCCGTCTATGGCTCTGGTGATGTTTTCAAAGAAATCTACTAGGTTTAACAGGCATGACCTGCCTTTGACAAAACCAGTCTGTGTTGGATCAAGGGTTTGGAGATAATCCATATCCTTATTTATAAGGTCCTTGATGATTCATTTCATGGTTTTACAGATTATGGTGGTTAAGCTTATGGGTCTGTAGCTCCCAGGGTCTGTTGCTGTACTCCCTTTATGAAGGGAAATTACGGTTGTTGTATTCCATTCAGCAGGGATAAAACCAGTACTCAGGCTGTGGTTGAAGAGAGCACTTAATGGAGTTGCTAACTCTTATTTTAGACCATTTAAAATGCAACCTGGGATGCCATCCGGTCATAGAAGCTGTATTTTTGGCCTTGTAGAGAGCATTAATGACTTGCTCTTTGGAGATTAAATGTGGGGGAGATGTAGACAGAATGCTTTGTATAATTTTTGGAGGGGACAAAGGGGTAAGATTTTTGCCAAACCTGTCAGCTAATAGGTTAGATATTTTCTCAGGATCAGTGTTTGTGTGATGCCACCCACAGCTAGTTCAGCACACATCTGGCTCCTACTTTTTAGGTTATAGATATAGCTGAAGAATGCCTTATGTTTATGCTTAGCTATGGTTGCTAAATTCTTTTCAGAGTTGCCCATAGAGGATTTTACAAGTTGTCTTATTTGTTTGTTCAAGCAGAGGAGGGTGTTCTTCCAGTGCTGGGACCTCTTTTTCATTCTTAGACAGCAACTTCTTCCTCTTGTTGTATAACTTATTAATGCTAAATGTCCACCATAGAGGGTTATTTTTTTCTTGAGTATTTTCTTTTGATCCTATCAGATACAGCAGTGTCAATACATTTGTATAAGTGATTGTTCAGGGCATTTTTGTATACCTTAATATAGTTTTCAATGACATCTGTGGGAACAGGAGCTTGGAAATTATTTATGCCATCCCTTAAGAGGGTATAATTAGCTTTGGTGATTTTTTTTTTGCCTGATTTCACCTAAGAGGGGTTCAGGTGTTATAGCTATTTTAAATGTTACTGATTTGTGATCAGATTTAACCAGTGAGGGTCCTATACTTGTGGTGGTGGAATGGTCACCAATGTTGGTGAGGACCAGGTCGAGAATATTTGAGCCCCTTGTGGGGTTGCATACTATTTGTTCCAAGGCATTAGTGTTAATAAAGTCCAGGAACCTTTGTGTGAGCATGTTGGTACTTGTAGAGGTTTCCCAGTCAATGGAGGGATAGTTAAAATTGTCCATGATTAGAGTGTTTAGCTGTAATTTGATTGACTCAAATAGGTTCAAATAAGCCGTGTGGATATCATAGTTCATTGAAGGGAGCCTATAGCTAATGATGACTTAAAGGCGGGGGTCTTACCCATAGTTAGTCGAACTTGGAGTAACTCTATGGAGTTCTCCTTTCTAACCAGTCTAAAGGTGTATTTATCTTTGATGAAGATAGATACTCCTCTTCCTTTGGTTCTCACATTAATTTTGCAGTCTGAAAGTGTGGAAGGCACTGTAGCCTTGCAAAGCTGGGGTACTCTGTGCAGCCCTGAACCAAGTTTCTATGACTGCACAGACATAAACATCCTCCAGGGAGAGGAGTGCTTCCAGAGAATGCAGTTTGCCGCATAACCTTTAATTTATTTGTGAGTGATATTTTCACATTGGAAATCTTGTTCTGGAGACCTTGCCTAAAAAAGGCACTATGGGGGAGGCAAGTGCCTTAGCCAGTAACCAAAAGCCTAGAAATTACAGGTGAAGACCATCTCTGGTAAAGCAGCATGGTGAACTATGTCATCCCAGGCTGACATGAACTGGATCCCCTTAGAATGACACCAAAAATTAAACCAATTGTTCAAGTTAATAATTTTTTGTTTATATTGTGGTATTCTCCTAGATGAGGGTAGAATGCTGCTCAAAGCTAGGGACATACCTGCCTGGGACATATATTCAGAGAGCTCAATTATGTCTGTCTTCATATACTCTAATGAGGTATGTCTCAAATCATTTACAATAAGATGAACTATGATGGAGTCATAACTGTACTTGCTGTTGAAAGACATGAGTGCAGGTGTAATATGATGGATCTTAGCACCAGATAGACAGCTGACTGTAACCTTCTCCTTGACCAGCCTGATGAGTGGGACAGCTGTGTGTCTCACAATGGCGTCACCTATGACTAAAAGATTTGTTTTAGATGTGCTTTGCCTTAGGGGTTATTCTTTGAGACACTGATGCTTGTGTTTTTATGTGTATTGAGTGGCATAGGTGCTGTATTAACTGTAGCATGTTTGTGTTTGGAAGATTTCTGATGTTTAGGTGGGTTTCTGGTGAGTACCTCTGCATATGGTGGTTTACGTGTTGAGTGCATGATTTGCATTGGAGGTGCAGTATGAGCTGAAAACCTGTTCAGTGTTACTGTTCTGTGCATGAGACAGCAAGTATTCCAGATTCTTAGTGTAGCTGCATCTCTCATAAATTGTGCTTGGGTGATTTAGGATTAGAGGGCTGTCAGTGTACATGAGACAGTTGCTACACTGCCTCAGAATACCCATGTCAATCAGGCTGGTAGGCGAAATGGAGGGGAAACTGACCATCCATAATTTTAAGTTACGTCCTGTTTTCACAGTGGGGAGAGAAAATGGAGGGGTGTGGTATAAATGGGTGCTCTAAGCAGGGTCTACACTAATGGGGTGCTCTATAAAGGGTCTATACTATTGGGGGTTCCCTAAATGGCATGAGACTGTTGTAGATTTGGTGGTTTTGGGACTGCTTAAGGGGCAAAAGTGCAGCAGAGGTGCTCTCTGAGCAGCTAAGCACATTTTAAGGACTTCTTAGCCGGATCACGGGCAGCTGCTAAGGGACAATTTATCTACTGAAGATTTTGCGTCTATAACCACCAATAGTTACCCCTACTGCACAGTAGTGCATGGTGGTGCATGGTGGTGTGCCATGTGTAAACAGATGAATACTGCAGACTAGTGGCTGGACATCTAAATTTGTGGAGCTGTGTTAAAACAAGTGCAAAACTGCACAAACATAGGGCTTATGTAGCAACAGTGAGCAGACTGAATTAAACAATTTAATCAATAAAAAAGGTCAAAACTGAGCCCTGCCAGCAGCAACATTCACTCAGATGAGGCCTAACTGCACTCTCCTGCCACAAGGATGCAGGGGACCCTGTCCAACAAAAGATAGCCTGGTTTAGTGCTCAGTTTAATATTAAGAACCAGATTCAACAGGTCTGAATCTAGTCTATGCTGCATGAGACGAAAATTGCAGCAAATCAGCAAATACAGTTTAAAAAAATCAACAATATAACAAAAATACAGTTTAAAAAGGTGCAAAATACATTATAAAATTGTACTTATGGTTAGCAGAACGCAGCAGATTCCTTGAATTGCACAGATGAATACAGCAGAGCAGTGGCTAGTTGCCTGACTCTGTGTATGTTAAAACAAAAAAAGTACCACTCTTCCAACACTTTCCACTTGGTAGTCTCTTCTGAGGGAGTTATTTATATGTAAATGAGACAGAAATGGAAAATGTATTTGTTTTTGCTTTTTATTTAGTTATATTGCTGTCTATTAACTGGGTGTCTGGTCTTATCAGCTCATCCTTTGCAGCTACAACCCAGTTTTGCCAGATCAACTATGAATTCAGAATGAACATCATTACAGAATTTTTGGACAATCTTACACCTTAATAGGGATAATGACAGTTGCACAAAGTCAATACAGAAGTTATAATAAATTTTACAGTCTAACTGTTCAACATGACTTATACTAGTTCACTAAGTTGTTTGCTATCCAATGTGCAACATTAAATAACTGAGTCTGGTAGTATCAATGTGATGTAGAACTGATATTATAGCAGTAGTAGGACACTGTAATGTATATTATAGCATAAACCCATAATAAATGTGTCTATCTAGTCAAGGAGATCTGAGGACTGGAGATTATGAACTACTAGTAAATTATAGCATAAACCCATAATAAATGTGTCTATCTAGTCAAGGAGATCTGAGGACTGGAGATTATGAACTACTAGTAAAGTGTCTACATGTAGTCTGTATTTATCTCTCTCTCACACACACACACACATATATATATATATATATATATATATATATATATATATATATATATATATATATATATATATATATATATATATAATATATATATATATATATGTTTTTATACACACATGCACACACACATATATATCTATATATCTATAGCTATACTTATATCTATACACACACACACACACACACACACACACACACACACACACACATATATATATATATATATATATATATATATATATATATATATATATATATATATATATATATATGTATATATATATATATATATATATACATATATATATATATATATATATATATATATATATATATAGCTATAGACCACAATGCTTTGCCACAGATGACCTGTACCTGTCGCCCCTGGGATTCCTGGCTAAAGCTCTTGCTGCCCCATAGTGCCTTTTTTAGGCAAGGTTCAAATGACAAATTCTCCACCATAACAGGAGCAGGCAAGCAAAAACTGAAGGTAATGCTACTCAGTACTAGAAGTCTAAATCTCAAAATGCACTCATTTGAGGCACTCCTTAAAATGGAGAACATCGATATCGGTGCAGTAACTGAGACCTGGTTCAAGGCTCTAGAGAGCACTCCTGCATTACCAGGCTATAACTCATACCACATTTTTTGGCCATCTAACCTGGACCACAACACCAAAGGCGGAGGTGTGTCCATACACATTTAGGATATCCACTCTTCCAGGCTAGTTGCGCAGCATAATCCAGCCGAGGTTATCCAAGTGCAACTAGCTCTGGGCAAAACTGCAATCCAAATTGTAGCTTGCTACAGATCCCCCACCATGCTCCAGGATTCCCACTCCTCTTTTCTTGATATACTGGAAAATATTAGGGTTCAACCAAACACCCTATTAATGGGCAATTTCAACTACCCCACCATTAACTGGGAAAACTACTCATGTACCAACTCCTTCACTCAATGCTTTCTGGAATTCATAAATTCCAATGTCCGGGTCAAAATCATTATACTCCACACACACAGATACAGGGTGCCAGTACTGACACGCATGGGTGCATTGCTTCACAGGTGTGTAGTGGCTGACTGTGCCAGAAGGCTGTACAAGGTTCAGTGAAGGGTATACCTTGGCATCAGGCCACATGACAATGGTCTGCAGTGTGGATCAGGGGTGTAGTGTCTGGATTGGCCCACATAGGTGGGTATTGAATTCAGCATCCAGTCATCTGGGTTACTATTGTGGGTGGCCAGTGCTGTGCAATGCTTGCCATGTATGTATTCTATAGTCCATGACATGGATGGTGTCTGGGATGTGCACATGTCCCACATGCATGTTCTGTGACACATGGAACTGTACCTGGGGTGTCCAGGCCATGTTGTGTACACAGATTATCATCAGATGTGCCATTCCTAACCTCATGTGGTGGGAACTGGCAATGGTCACCAGGTTGACCCTGCACCTACATTGACAGCATGATACAGGTATTCCCTGGTGTCAGTGGCATCTGTACATACAGGGCATGCGTTTAAGGCATGGTATGTCCTTTGTGGGTCACATTTGATGGCACTGCAGTTGTTGCAGGCGTCCAGTGGGGAACATAGTGAAGGTGCACTGCCTGAGATTATGTGCCTATTGTAGTAATGGGACATGGTGCCATGCCATCTGTAGTCTGCTGTAATCACACCATGGTTACTATCTATGGGCAATATGCAGGGAACAACCAACAAAGCAGTTGTTGCCTAGCTGAGTGTGTTTGTGTATGAGACATGGGTTGAGAGTGTTCTCTGGGTAATACAAGGGTTGCTTAATTTGTTCACCAGGCCTTGATGTCACATGTAGGGGTATGGATTGGCAACCCCAGCTTGTCTGCTGTTTTACATCTGCAATCCTTGTAAGGTGGACATTGTGACATATAACAGACCCACCATATAAGAAGTTTGCAAAACCCGCTCCACAATGAGTCCCGTGGTTACACACTCACAGCCACCTCTACACAGGATAGGAATGACACACCCACACCGAGTCTAACAGTTGTCATGTCTGGGATTGGAACTCCTACCTAACTAGTACATCACACTACAGCATTTTGCAGTTATAGCACACGCCATGGAGATTACTGGGCTGCTACTTCCCCAAAGGTGTAATTCAAGGTGAATGACATCAGCAAGCTTGCCAAAGAAGAGCAATGGAGGTTGTATTGACTGTGAATGGCCTCAAAAGCATTGCTCCCTACACAGATAAACACACTTGCTATGTCTGTGAATAGAACCCCTACCAAGCTAATATATCACACTACAGCATTACACTGTTATAAGACTCACCACAGAGATTACTGGGCTACTCCTTCCCCAAAGGTGTATTTCAAAGTGAATGACATCAGCAGGCTAGCTAGAGAAGGGCAATGGAAGGTGTAGTGAATGTGCATGGCCTCAAAAGCATTGCTCCATACACAGACAAACAAACAAACACAAACATCCACACTTGCCGTGACTGGGAATATAACCCCTACCAAACTAGTATATCACACTACAGCATTACTCTGTTATAGGACACACCACAGAGATTACTGAGTTATTTTTTCCCCAAAGGTGTATTTCAAAGTGAATGCCATCAGCAGCCTTGCCAAGGTTGGGCAATGAAAGGTGTAGGTCATAGGTTTATAGGGTCATACGTTGAAACTAGGCTATCGGCCATAGGCCCTATACATGCCTAGACATGAAATTTCTCTGGCTATGACTTACCACAATATATACTTCCCTGCATCCCTGTCTAGCAGGGCAGCTGACATGATCCCTGGGATGAATGTCCTATCTCCCATCCAATCGTCCAGGTTTCTTTTGAAGAGGGCCAAGAAGGCACTCTGCTTGACATGTGTGGATGTGTGGGCAGTCTATTCCAGAGTCTGGGAGTCTCTGGGTCAGGAACACATCCCTCCTGCATGTATTGTTCATTGTGATTACAGTTTTGGATCCCTGGAGCATGTGGCTGTGAGGGTTTGGAATTCTGTAAGTGTAGCATGTCCAACAGCTGTGAGTTTGACATGGCATGTTATGTTAAGCAGAGATCGCCTCTGAGAACACAGTATGTGACAGAGTATTGCTGGCTGATTTTTAAATGTTCAGCATAGGGCATATGGTTTAGGCCTGTGGTCATTTCGTGAAGTATGTCTGCAGCCTCTCTACTTGTCACAGATATCTTGTGAGGTACATACATGACAGGCCATTGTAGTCTGTACTGGGTTTACTGAGAGATGCCTACAGTGGGACAATGGGCTCATTTTCCTGGATGTAAAGCCCTTATTGGGAGGTGTGCCACACTGGTAGGTTTCCTGACTGTTGTGGCAATGTGGTTCTCAAAGGTGAGTCCACTGTCCACCTTTGTCCCTTTATGTAGTAATCACCAGCCAGGAAACTTTATTTTTAAAAATCCTTAACGTTGAAATTGTACAAGGTGTTTTCGTCCGAGTGTCACCCAGACTTCTTCAGAAATCAAAACAATTAACACAATAATAATTGCACCTATATACCCTAAACTTAATTGACAATTAAGCCAATAGACTTAAAAAATTACTTGACAGTTAACTATTAGTTACTAAGTGGTGAGGAAATGAAATACATAAGAAAAAGACATGTACCCAACTTCACAACATTTAAAACCATACATATATATGTATAAACACTTAAAACCAACAACATTAATAAATATCATAGATTTTATAAATATATAATATGAAAATGAAATTATTGTTAAAGATAAAAAAACACAAATTGCTAATATATTATAATAAATGTAGTTTAAAAACATGTAGAATAATGAATGCAATGCAATTATTTACAGTTTAGCCAATTTCAGTTTAAGAAGTGGTAAAATAGAAATGGAATCATTAAGTCCTGGGGTTCTAATGGCATCCAATTTAATTTGCCAAAGAGTTTCTCTATGTTCTAATCTAATTTCCCAAGGACCCCCCCCAATATCCTTAGAAACCATTTCAATAACATAAAAATGAAACTGAGCAGTATTACACACTAAAGTATGCCTATAAAGTGCATTAGTTTTATTTTTCCTACTGACATCATTAATATGTTCGTAAATTTTGCGTTTTAAATTACGCTCAGTTTTACCCACATAAAATGCATCACAACATCTACATAAAACAATATAAACCAGCCCTTGTGAATTACAGTTACAATGATTGTTAGTATTAATGGTTATCCCTCTAGCTTGTAAAAATAATTCTTCACCTTGTAAAATGTATTTACATTGGTTACAGGCATCACATTTAAAAGTCCCTTTGGAAAATATTCAAATTAGCAGCTTGTTCCAATGCATTTTTGATATTCGGACTGTTCTTATATACAACTTGGAGAGGTTTGTTTTTGAACACTTCTAAATCAGTAAACTCTGAAAATCTCTTCACTTCCTTATCTAGAATAGCCCTAATCTGATGTGCATTGTTACTAAAATTAGTGACAAAAGCTCTACTAAAATCAACCTATTATTCCGTGTAGGACCTAATGAAGGAGAGCACAAACTTTTACTAAGTACTGGTGAGAATCTGTCATGTCTCCCTAAAATAACATGTTGTTGTATTTCAAGAATAAGGTCTAAAGGATATCCCCTTGTCCTTGAACATTTCCTGCAAGGTATGACATTCATAAACAAAATCTTGATCTTGTGATGTCATATGACTGACACGGACATATTGTCCTTTGATTATACTCTTTTTTGAGACATAGGATGATCACTACCATAACTAATATAAGTATTAGAAAATGTAGGTTTTCAGTAGACCACAGATTTGAAACCATTATCTATGCAAGATACAGTTACATCTAAATAGTTAAAAGATGATATTGAAATATGTTGAGTAAACTGAAGGAAGTTGGTAGTTTGTTTCAAATATACCATAAGTTGTTCCAATTGAGACATATCAGATGTCCAGAAAATACAAATGTCGTCCAGGTAGCGGACATATAAATTCCAATATTGTGCAAATATACAATCATGTATAAACTTTTTCTCCCAAACAGATAAAATAATATCAGCATAAGTGGGGGAGCAACTAGCTTTCATGGCAACACCTTGTTCTTGCCGAAAAAACTGTCCTTCAAAAAACAAAATTATTTCTGAGTACCAAATCAGCTACTTCTAAGCAAAGAAAAAAATAGTTTTTTTGGACTGGAAACTAATGACCCTATGGGGGGGTTGTTCACATACACTTAAGGACTCTTGGGATTTTTTAGCCAAAATCAAATCAGAATATTGTGTTGATGGACTTATTTTTCTTTGTATAGACATAACAGATTTGTTTTCAGTTATTCCACATGATACAGGGCTGTTATGGTTGGAAGAAGCACTTAGACTGCATCCTAACATTTCTGAAAATTATGTTTTTCTTTGCTTAGAACTAGCTGATTTGGTACTCAGAAATAATTTTCTGTTTTTTGAAGGACAGTTTTTTCGGCAAGAACAAGGTGTTGCCATGGGAGCTAGTTGCTCCCCCACTTATGCAGATATTATTTTATCTGTTTGGGAGAAAAAATTTATACATGATTTTATATTTGCACAATATTGGAATTTATATGTCCGCTACCTGGACGACATTTGTATTTTCTGGACATCTGATATGTCTCAATTGGAACAATTTATGATATATTTGAAACAAACTACCAACTTCCTTCAGTTTACTCAACATATTTCAATATCATCTTTTAACTATTTAGATGTAACTGTATCTTGCATAGATAATGGTTTCAAATATGTGGTCTACTGAAAACCTACATTTTCTAATACTTATATTAGTTATGGTAGTGATCATCCTATGTCTCAAAAAAGAGTATAATCAAAGGACAATATGTCCGTGTCAGTCGTATGACATCACAAGATCAAGATTTTATTATTGAATGTCGTACCTTGCAGGAAATGTTCAAGGACAGGGGATATCCTTTAGACCTTATTCTTGAAATACAACAACAAGTTATTTTGGGGAGACATGACAGATTCTCACCAGTACTTAGTAAAGGATTGTGCTCTCATTCACTAGGTCCTACACAGAATAATAGGTTGATTTTAGTAGAGCTTTTGTCACTAATTTTAGTAACAATGCACATCAGATTAGGGCTATTCTGGATAAGGAATGGAAGAGATTTTCAGAGTTTACTGATTTAGAAGTGTTCAAAAACAATCCTCTCCAAGTTGTATATAAGAAGGGACAGAATATCAAAAATGCATTGGAACAAGCTGCTAATTTGAATATTTTCCCATTTAGAAGACAAGGGACTTTTAAATGTGGTACCTGTAACCAATGTAAATACATTTTACAAGGTGAAGGATTATTTTTACAAGCTAAAGGGATAACCAATAACACTAACAATTGTAACTGTAATTCACAAGGGATGGTTTATATTGTTTTATGCAGATGCTGTGATGCATTTTATGTGGGTAAAACTGAGCGTAATTTAAAACGCAGAATTTGCGAACATATTAATGATGTCAGTAAGAAAAATAAAACTAATGCATTTATAGGCATACTTTAGTGTGTAATACTGCTCAGTTTAATTTTTATGTTATTGAAATGGTTTCTAGGATATTGGGGGGGGAGTCCTTGGGAAATTAGATTAGGACATAGAGAAACTCTTTGGCAAATTAAATTGGATGCCAAATGAACCCCAGGGCTTAATTATTCCATTTCTATTTTACTACTTCTTAAACTGAAATCGGCTAAACTGGAAATCATTGCATTGCATTCATTATTCTACGTTTTTAAACTACATTTATTATAATATATTAGCAATTTGTGTTGTTTTATCTTTAACACTAATTTCATTTTCATATTATATATTTATAAAATCTATGATATTTATTAATGTTGTTGGTTTTAAGTGTTTATACATATATATGTATGGTTTTAAATGTTGTGAAGTTGGGTACATGTCTTTTTCTTATGTATTTCATTTCCTCACCACTTAGTAACTAATAATTAATTATCAAGCAATTTTTTAAGTCTATTGGCTTAATTGTCAATTAAGTTTAAGGTATATAGGTGCAATTATGATTGTGTTAATTGTTTTGATGTCTGAAGAAGTCTGGGTGACACTCGGACGAAAATGCCTTGTACAATTTCAGTGTTAAGGATTTTTAAAAATAAAGTTTCCAGGATGGTGGTTACTACATATTCTTCAAGATTTTTCTGTTTGTTGTTGGCTTTGGTCTTGGCTCATTTTTTTGATCGTTTATCTGTTATCACACTTTAGGTGTTTAGTGTACTGCCACCTATGTGGTACTTCACAGGTACATGTCCCTTTTCAATGGGGATAGCTATATATTTCTTGGCATTGATCTTAAGGCCATGGCTCAGGCACCAAGCATGTCTTTCTGTAAGGCCCTTTGGCAGAATATCCCCATCATGTGGGGATTCAATATTGGCTCCCAGTGTGCGGTCATCTGTGACCTTTGCTTGCTGGTGTCCCTTACTGTTGGACTGTACTTCAGAGCAGTAGATGCTGAACATGTGCGGCGCCAGGACTGAATGCTAAGGTACTCCAACTGTCACTTGTCTGGGGCTCAGGTTGGTGTCACCTACATTTACAGTGTGGGTTGTATCAGTACAGCAGTTGGCAGCCCATCAGGTGACATTGGGATTAATAGCCAGCATGATACATTTATCTATGACTCCAGACTGTGGGGTGGTTTCGAAGGGCTTGGCAATGTCCAGATAGGCTGTGTGAACCACTTTACCCTCATCCACAGCTCTGGAGATTGATTAACAGTTGTTATTCAGGTTGAGGTGACATGATTGGCCCATCACAAACCAAACTTGGTTAGGGTCCATTGTTTGCAGGTTGCCAATGCTTTTGTTTTAATTTCCATGATAATACATTCAATGGCCTTGCAGAGCAGGCACATCATACTGCTGGGGCTGTAGTTCTCAGAATCCAAGGTGGATCCCCCCTTGTGGACTGGGGTAAATGTAGCAGTGCGCCACACAGTGGACACAAAGCCTGAGGTGTGGCTATGATTAGACATGGCACGTAGGTGAGGTGCAAGTGCAGTTTGTAGCTCATGTAATACACAGCCCAGGAGGTTGACTGGTCTCATGGCTGCTGTTGTCATAGCTCTGTAAAGTGTGATTTTTACCTAAATGGATGTTATTACAAGCATATGACAATCTATCCATGTTGAGATGGGCCCTGTGGGGGTTGGGAAGGGGTTACAGTTGACACTGAATCAATCTGCCAAGATATTGGCAATATCCCTGGGAGAAGTAGATTTAGTGCCATCCTGTTATAGCCCACAGCAGTTCTGAGCATTGCCATTTAGATTCCTCACATAGCTATGGAACAGCTTGCAGTTGTATTTGGCATCTGTGGCTATATAATGTTCGTAACTAGCCTTGGTGGATGTTATGAGGGGTCTCTGCCTTCTACCATAGCTGGTAAGTAAGTATCTTGCAACCTGGAAAGTTCCCCATGTCTGCAAGGGTTTCCTCCTTTTGTTGCACAGTATGTTTGTGGCAGGGGGCCACCACATTGGCATCCTTTTCTTGGATGGGGAACATCTTGATTCTCTATTGGATGGCGTAATTCATGCATGAGTCGATGTGCTCATACAGTGCCTTTATGCATGATTCAGCAGTTGTCCTTTCAGTTCCTTTCTGCATGGGTGTCATGATGATAGTCACTTCTGACATGTGTAGCATGACATTGGCTTTGGAGATGTGTGTTACAGAGGAGTCCTTACTGGGGTGTGGGGGAGGGATGTTGATGTTAAGGGTGATTAGCTCATGGGCATACCTGACCACTAATGGGGTGACCATAGGTGCGGAGCATTGATGTCCCATGTTGATAATTACCAGGTCTAAGATATTTGAGCACCTGGTGGGACTATGGGTTACATGATCCAGGGCATTGGAAATTATGACTTCCAAAAACCGTTGGGCACACATGTTGGTACACACGTAGTTTTCCCAGTTAATGGCAGGGTAGTGTAACTCACCCAGTATTAGGGTGTTTGCTTGTATCATATTTCACAGTATGTTTCAAAGGCTGTAGTGGGTATCATGGGACATGGTGGGGGATTTGTAGCAAGCTATACAATGTGGAATCCAGTCTAACCTACTGTTAGTTGCATTGGGGGTATATCAGACGCATTCTGTTGGGCAAGTAGCCTGGTTGTGTGAATATCCTTGGTGAATATGGACACTCGTCCACCTTTATTGTTTTGGTCCTGGTTTTATGGTGGACAGGTGTGGTGAGAGCTGTACCTGGTATTGCAGGGGTGCTTTCTGTAGGCTTGGATCAGGTCTCTGTTACTGCACAGTTATCAATGTTCTCCATTTGTAGGTGTGCGTAGTGGCTGTGAATGGCCAAAAAACATTGTTCCCTCAACACTTGCCATGGCTCCTACCTAACTAGTTTATCATAGTACAGCATTATGCAGTTATAGGATGCACCACAGAGATTACTGGGTTACTCCTTCCCCAAAGGTGTATTTCAAAGTGAATGACATCAGCAGGCTTGCCAAAGAAAGGGCACTGGAGGTTGTAGTGACTGTGAATGGCCACAAAAGCATTGTTCCCTCCACAGACAAACTAACACACACACAAGCATCCACACTTGCCATGTCTGGGAATAGAACTCCTACCTAATTAGTTTATCACACTACAGCATGATGCAGTTATTAGATGCCCCATGGAAATTATTGGGCTACTCATTCCCCAAAGGTGTATTTCAAAGTGAATGACATCAGCAGGCTTGCAAATGAAGGGCACTGGAGATTGTAGTGACTGTGAATGGCCTCAAAAGCATTGCTCCCTACACAGACAAACTAACACACAAACTTGCCATATCTGGGAATAGAACTCCTACCCAACGGGTTTATTGCACTACAGCATTTTGCAGTTATAGGACACACCACAGAGATTACTGAGCTGCTCCTTCCCCAAAGGTGTATTTCAAAATGAATGACATTGGTGCGCATGCCAAAGTAGGGCATTTGAAATTGTAGTGAATGTGACTAGCCTAAAAAGAATGTATCCCTACATAGACAAACACACACACAGTTGCCACGTCTCAGATTAGAACTCCTACCTAACTAGTACATGCACTATAGCATTATGCATTTATAGGACGTGCCACAGAGATTAATGGGCTGTTATATCCCCAAAGCTGTACTTCAAGGTGAAGACATCAGCAGGCTTGCCATAGTAGGGCAATACGGAGGGAGTGTGTGTACATGGGTCATAACCCACTCATCTAGAGGCAGACACACCACCCTCAGGCACACGCAGGTTTATATTCCACAGGTACATGTATACAACTGCTAGATTACTACTGACTTGACAGTCATGTTGCACAGTTAGCATTAGCACCACAGACTCTATAATGATGAGGGATTCCAGAGGAAAATGTCTATGGTGATTGACATTTACACATCATGTGCTTTTAGCCAATTGGCTGTGTGCTGGGTGGGACAGGCCTCATGATGGATGGCTCTTTGTCACTGTCACTCTGTTCCACACATCTATGTATGTGTACTTTTGGCATATTATAGTGTGTTGTCCTTGGATATATGTGTGTATTCCTATCCAATGTGTGTGCAAAGCATGACTGGTGCATACTGAGGAGTGCATGCACTAACATCTGCGACTGTCAGATTTGTATGGTCCACTGTTGTTGCCAGATATGGGCTTCATTTCTGTATGTGTGGGAGCATGCCCAATATGACCTTCTGAACTGGATGTGTGAATCCATTCCAGGTAGATTGTACTCCAGTGCAGAGTTTTGTTTTCTACACCTACAGCTAGCAAACAGTTTTTGCATGATATCTGTAGATCAGTTGACAATATGGGGTCAAATTTGGCAAAGGATAGTTGGTTAATGTAGGTAGTTGCATCTGTGCTGTTTCTGCTACATGGCCCTGGTGTTAGCCGAGATATTTAGACATGTGTACTGTTATACACTGTGATGTTTTATGTCATCAAGTACTGTCGGGTAGACATATTTGCTCGCAATGATGTCCTGGGGAACACAGGGTGACTGCAGCTGTGTCCAGCATTGTGGTCAAACACCTACATATTCCTGGAACATTATGCCATTCTGGAGGGGGAGCTGCAGACACTTGCTGCTAGGTCTGTGTAACTGGTTCAACACCTTGGTACAGTGGTGGCAGAGGATCCCATACTTGTACATCCATTGACTTGACAGTATGTCCATATCTTGCTGTGGCAATACCTCACAGCTATACAGATTCACATGGGTTACCCAGATGCAGGGGTCATAATTCTGGACATTACCCCTACAAATTGTGGCTTACGAGCAGGTTTATAGCCACCCATTCTCGTGTTTGCAGCCAGGGATAGTATGTGCACACGGCTGAGTTTTGAACTTCACACACTCCATGCCGCCCATGCTTCCACCCCCCCCCTCTATTATTCTATCCTCTTCCAAACATTATGCAAACATTCTCTGATATTTTCCCTATAATTATCACCTCAGCACAGCAGTAAATTGGTGTTGGTCCATAGTTCATGCAGTAGGACATGGTGGACATTTTATTTATTTTTATTTTTATTCTATTTTACATTTGTTGACCGGCCTAGTCTAGCTGGATATATGTCCATTTTCAGTAGAGGCCCGGGGAGAAAAGGTCCAATATTAATTATAAAATTACAAAACAAGTATTATTGTGACATAAACATATTATTAATTACAATGAAATTTAACAAACAAATTGATAAAAAAATGCGTTGAGGTGAAAAGGGAAAGGTATTAGAGATATGAGGAAGAAAAAGAATAGAGAAGAAGTGAGAAAGAAATAAGAAAAAGAAAAGAGGAGATAGGGTTAGTCTGGGTTAGTACAGGAGCAAATCCAGTGTTCATTGAGATAAAGTTTTAGATTCCTTTTAAACAGAGGGAGTGATGTGAGAGATGATGTGAGACATGTTACTGTGATTTGTTCACGTGGCCTTGCATATGGGTTCTGTGGACTGTGTTATGTTGTTATTTGGGAGTCTATGACATAACATACATTGGCAGTACAGGTGAGACACAGGCCTTTGGCAGAGGACTGTACACCATTTGGTAATGATGCAGGCCAGCTGTAGAAGTCTGTTGCATTCTATCAGTCCTAGATGGCAATACAGTATATTCCCCTGGGGTGACAGGGTAGGTGTGCTAGGTGTTCATGCCAATACTTTCTGTCAGTATTGATCAAGTGGTGTGGATGCTGGCAGGGTGCTGCTTACAGCTAGGGACACATCTGCATGGGACACCTGCTCTGCATGCTGTATTCTTTTACTACTGCCATACACAGGTGGGTGTCATATTGTACTCATTCCCAACAGCAGGGATATGACCAGAGAGGTACCTGCGGGTGGTGGTTGGGTGGGCTGGTTGCACATGTGCTATGGACACTACTTGCATCTGATTCACAGATATGCATGGGGCATTCCAGTTATGCTGGCTTGTGCAGGGACATCAGCTGTTTTTCAATACAGCATTCCTATGACTTTTGTGGTCTGCCAGTGTTTGGTCAGACAACATCGGTATTCCCTACTACAAGCCCAGATAATGTGCTGCAAACCTGTATGTACAATTTCAAGGGTGTGTCCATTTGACAGTTACATATTATACACTGTCTGTCTTTGGTACTTCCCCCTGTATACTGTTTGTATACCTGGGCCAACAGTCATGCCATGTCCATCTTTCAGATGGTGACACATATTACTTCCAAACATTTACAATGGCTTACTACTAGAATGTGTTATACTAGGAAGCATTGTGTTTGGCACTGCAGTTGTGAGGACTTGGCCCTGTCATTGGCAGTACTGGGTAATGGCCACCAGGACAAACCTCACCATGCATAAATACTGACCACTCTTACACAATATACAACACACACTAACCTAACACAAGCAGACCTGCATATTGTACACATGCTACAATCTATCCTGCTACCTTGGCCAGCTCAAGTAATCTGTGCTCCACTGTTATTATACCTACACATACATGTTCTACATTTCTACATAGAATTGGGGGGGCACACGTGTGTGTTACTATGTGTCTACATAGGAATGGGGGGGGGCACACCTGACTGTTACTACATTTCTACATAGGATTGGGGTTGGCACACCTGTGTGTTAGTACATGTCTACATAGGAATGGGGCACACCTGACTGTTACTACATTTCTACATAGGACTGGGGGGCACACCTGACTCTTACTACATTTCTACATTGGATTGGGGAGGGGGGACACCTGACTGTTACTACATTTCTACATAGGATTGGGGGGCACACCTGACTGTTACTACGTGTCTACATCGGATTGGGGGAGGGTCACACCTGACACTTGTACACATTTGCTATGACTGTACTGGTATGTCAGGTACTCCAGTTCATTCTGTATTCTAACCTATCATGCTGACTAGAGGCACATTAGTGTACTACAGGTCTTAGGTTTGATTGACCTACATTTCAGTTTCTGATTTCTTACCCTTCAGAACTAACATCCCACTGCCTGACCTGCTGTAGTCTGTCTCTGTAGACCTGGAGAGGGAGGTTACCCATAGCCATCAATTAGAGGCCTTAGCACAGCCTTAGTTTGTGTTTGTCTACACCTGTCCTGCTGGCTGAGACTGTTGTTGGGTATGTGAGCCTCCCTGACTGGCATGTGGCCCAGCACATTTCCTGCAGTGGGTTTTGTCAACATGTGTAGTACTGGCTACTATGGTGACACCAGTATTTGTTACAGATCTCATGCTGCCACTATAGGTGTCTGCTATCTGCTGGCATCCCATTCAGCCTCCCGCTTCCCTTGCATGCTCATATCCATACCATAGATACAGGTAACAAGACATTCTACTCCATTCAGCAATTGGTAGGAAGAGTGACTTACCTTGTGGCTGTGCCAGTATTGAGGATGGTGCTGGAGGGCTGCCTATGTCAGATGCACATGGTACACTCCCTATACATGGTTAAGCACAGGTAGTGTCATGTTTGGCATCACTTTTACTGTATGTGCAAGTCAGAGAGAGGTGTCATTCCCTGGGTCCCTACTGTGTCAGTGTAGGTGCTATGCGTTGCCTCTTTGCCAAGACCAGGGCATACTAGGTGCGCCTCCTTCTGCCTACTGGGGCAGGCTCAAGTTGATCCTACTCTGAGTCACTCTGTGCCTGTGCAGGCCTTGGCAATGGTGGGGGGGGGGCTGTGTGGCCCTGCCCCATGCTGTTCCTGTTGCAACTGTTTCTGCAGGATCATATTGTGTAGCATGGCACATACGATGACAGTTTATGTACATGTAGCTGGTGAGTACTGCAAGGCTTTACCAAATGTGTCCAGGCACTGGAACCGTGACTGGAACATCCCAAACACATGCTCTATTATAATTCTAGTCTGTGTGTGTGCCTCATTATGGAGTTCTTGTTCGGGTGTGTGTGTGCATTTCTGATGGGTGTCATCAGCCACGGCTCCAGTGCCTAACCAGCACCCCCCACTAGGTGACCGTAAGCGATGTCCCCATTGGTAAAATCTCTGGTACAGCTGCGTCAGATACCAGATGTGGGAGTTGTGATAGCTTCCAGGGCAGCCAGCACACACACATTCATTGTAATGCACTGGGCATTGAACTTGACCTGGCAGTTGATGGAGGGGAAGCCCTTGCAGTTGATGTAGACCCTACCCTGCTCACCGGGTGGTGCTTTGATGCATATGTGTGTGCAGTCTATAGCACCCACTACCTCAGGGTATTCTGCTATTTGGTGGAAGAGATGCATATTGCTGGCCAACGACTCGCGGGTGTTGGGAAAATATACGTGCTCACCGGCATTCAAGCTGACATGGCATCCAGGAACTTGTGGAGTACCCTGGATGCTGATGCCTGTGAGATCCCCGTGATATCCGCAGTTGGCCTTTGAAAGGTACCTGTGGCTAATATTCTTAAGCCTACACATACTTTGGTATCCACTGGGATCGGTTCCACTCTGTTAGCTCTGTGTGTCAGGCATGGCTGGCACACCTCAACAATTTGCTGTAGGAGGTCCCTGTCCACCCTATAGTGCTCCACTATCTCCAGCTCATGTAGCCCATGGTAGGTTACACTGGGTTTGGTCTGTACACTATTTTCCGTCTCCTCACTGTGGGTTGGTCAACAGCATTCTCATCCTAACCACCCTCAGCCTCTTCCACATATTGATATATGATAACTGCTGCAGCCCTTATCATTTTGTTGTTTTGTTTGGTAAAAGTTCCCTGCTTGTATGCACCGGTGGTGTAGAGTATGTGGAAAAATGCAGAGGGAAAGGTGTTTGCATAGTTTATACTAGCGTTGTGGGCTGCTGCCTGTTTAATGGCTGATTCTGATATATTTCACCTGCCAGCTATGCTAGTTCTTCTTGATTACCTTCCTACTGCTGTTTTCCCTTCCATTGTCTTCCTGTTTAAGCCTGCGGGCGCGCCGCGCAAACACAGTGCTCAAATGTGCACATAGCTGATATTTCCTGGTTTACTTTTTTTCCCTTTAAAATACGGTGTACAGCACTCACACCCACTTAGGCAATGTAAAGAGTGCTAGGCATCCTCAGACACACCCCCTTGCTTAGCTCTGCTAAGCTGAATGCAAACCTGAGCCACAGGGCTCCAATACACTTACAGTATGCCTGACACACACCCCTATGATGTCAGCTAACTCTTAGGCTTGAACCATGCTATTCTTGCACTTACACTGTTGGGTGCAGGCTAGCATTGAAGGGAAATCTTGGATTCAGTATCATTCCCCTCACATGCATAGGATTGCCTGCTAATGCATAGTTACAGGTCCCACACTGAGCCTTCCCCCTTAGCAACTACTATTCAATGGCCATGTTGTCTTCTGCCTGCCATTGAGTATAATGGCAAAATAGTGATTTTGGTTAGAATGCTTATTTCAGTTTTTTTTTATATTTTTGCCCCGATCCCGTTTGCACATCGCTGCCCTACTCTTAAACAGCCAAAATCGGCTAAAAAAATAAAAGTTATTTTTTTCATTTTTGCAACTGTTTTCCATGCCAATTGCCATATATTTTGCCATTGGTCTGGTTTCCACATAATATACACCCTTTATTTGGAGCTGTCATGGCTCTGTTTTGTACTTTGCAGAATTGTACTCGGTTACTAACCAAGTACATTTATGTACACTACGCTAGTACTGCATGGCCAGATGACAGCTTCCTGGATCACAAATTCACATCATTTGCATGGTTTTCACCTGCAAATGGGGTAATGTGCATACAGGAGCTGTGTCCGTGCAGGAATAGTGCAGGAGTGCTCGTGCACTTCCCTGTAGCTTATTCCTGAATTGCATATTGCTTCCAGGAGCTCCTGCACTATTCCTGCATGCCAAAGATTTTACAGAGATGGAAGTTACTCTAAGAGAAAACCCACATGCAACTCAGTGGATTGTACAGGCAGTAGTTGTGTATAAAAATTATTTTGTCATTACAGTGAGAGGATGAGAGTATTCCATTTAAGAAAAGTATTTGGAAAGTATTGTATGGTAAACACAACCCCCCGGATTTACTAATCTTCCATGAAGGACTAGTCTAGTCCTGCAAGGAAGTGGCCGCTTAGGAGCAGGACGGCAGCGTGCCATGCATAGTAATGAAGGCATGCCTCCCGAGCTCCCAGGCTTACACTGAGCGTGTACAAGTGTAGGGGGCATGTCTGAGAGCAGACCCCTCAGAATAAACATGCCCCTGCAATGTTGAACAAAAGAAAGTAAAAATAAATGAGCTATATCACTCATAGGTGTCCACATATCCCCACCAACAGTCCCCATGTGTACAACAGCAACAGGACATAAAGATCAAAAGAAGATACCCCTGTATTGGTGTCTAAAGCTCTGAGTACAGCTAACCATAGGTGCGCGGGTGTGCCCATTGCTTAGCCACTGTGACAGCAGCATAAAAGGCTGAAGAGGATAACAAGGATGATATATGCAAATGAAGCATGTCAGCAATAGTGTAGCAGGCAGACCATTTGCCTAGCGAGCAGGCATTCCCAGTTTTGAGTCCCAGCACAGCACAGTCCATTTTACATGGCAAAGCATGGTATAAGCAATATTTCTAACCCACTAAATAACACACAGTTTTATGAACAGGAGTATTGCAGGAAATGCACATGTGAAGAGTCAGCATTATAATGAATAAGGCAGCAGTAAGCAGGCGTAAGCACAGGTAAGCAGCAGTAAGCAAACGTAAGCACTAGTAAGCATGTGCAAGTGCATCTGCATGGGGTTAAGCACTGCCAACACAGATTAAGCAAAGGAAAAACAAACTGGGTGTAAGACAGTGTGACCAGAAGTTAGCCATGCATATCTCTGCACAAACCTGCTTACAACCACTTTAAAGTGCCTTAAGCACTCTGATGGTGCCCAGTAACAAAATAATCAGCACTCCCAGGTTCCAACCCCCGAACCCTGCACACTATAGTCTAAGTGAGTTACCACTAAGGCATGGCAGATATACAATCAGCTGCTGTTATCACAAACATATCATCCAGCACAGTCATTCAGCTGTATAGGAAATGTATGCAAGTATGTATATTAATACCATCAAACATGTGCACTTTGCTCAATCACAGTATTTCGAGCAGTCTATGCATATCAATGAACAGTGCCTGTCTACACATACTGCGGGAACAATAGTCTTGCATAATACTGAAGAGAGGAATGAAAAATGGTGCACACCATGGGGGCATGTGTCATGCACAGAATGTCACACCTGGGGCGTTGGATCTGCAGAACCAGGAGATGAGGCTGGCCCGGTGTGTGAGCAATCTGCTGTTTCTCAAACCCCTGGCAGGATGCTACCAGTGGGAGAAACAGTGTAGACCAGCAAAGTCTACTCGTGACACAACAACAGGTCCATCCCTGGTGGGATGAACCAAACTTTGTGGGTCACATAGATTCCCACCAGGTGCAGAGGAGGATCAAGGGAAGGCTCGAATGTACATAGACTAAACGGATGAAGAGCCTGCAGAAGCTTGGGTCAAGACAGTATAATGGAGGAATACCTAGACATGCAGAGAGGGAAATATGTGGAGGTGTAGTATGGCATGGCTAGCAACTGGAGAATGGATGGATGTTGTTTACATAGAGCTCTGGGGCCGGGGAAAGGGAACATGGGTATGACATTATGGTAGAAATATGCAAATGAAGCAGAACAGCAATAGTGTAGTGGGCAGAGCATCCGCCTAACGTGCACGCATTCCTGGTTCGAGTTCCACTGCAGCACATTCTATTTTCCATGTGAAATCTGTATATCAACATCGTTTTTCTGTATAACCTACTAAATAACAGTTATATTTGAGCCGGAATACTGCATTAAATGCACATGTGAAGTGTCAGTGCCATAATGAATAAGGCACTCGTAAGCAGGTGTAAGCGCAAATAACCAGTAGTAAGCAAAAATAAGCAGTATTAAGCATGTGTAAGTGTGTTTGCATGGGGGTAAGCATTGCCTACACAGATTAAACAAAGTAGAAGCTAACTGAGTGTAAGAAATTGGACCCGGAAGTTAGCATTGCTTAGCTCCGAGCAAACCCGCCCATACCCACATACAACTGCTCCAATATCCCTTAATCATTCTGTATCCAATGGCCGGTGTTCTGCCCAGCAACAAAATATACAACCTCTGCAAGGCCCAAACCCAGGACCCTGCACAGCATACACAAAGTGAGTTAATAGTAAGCCATGGCAGATGTACATAACTGTCTTATTTTCATAAACATATCATCCAGCACAATCAGTCAATAGCACGGGAAATGTAATATCATACCACACAACCTCTTAATGCAAGAATTCCAGACAAAGTGTGCCAAAATGTGGGTATAAATAAGGATATCTGTCAAATACTGCTCTAATACACTTAAAACATTGCTAGTTACACAGTTATATGTACTAGAACACATATTTTGAAGTAGATGAAAAGTCCGAAACATGAACGTGTCGGCATGAGTTACTGACTCCAATCCTAAGGTCATCCATGTCAATTGCCAAGTGAATGAGGTACAGGCCAAACATATAAGTTCGAACATACATGGACATATGGACAGGGATATATATCCATAAATGTAGATAGACAGCTATAGGTATATATATGTGTATGTATGACTCAAAAATAATAGGGTCTATATTACGAGATTGAAATCCCGTTTCCGCGAACACCACAAGACCAACACATATAGCGCGAACTACAGTAATGGCAAACGTTCAAAACCGCGAAACACGAAATGTTGAAGTGTCATGGTTGACCCATCTGTGTTATAGCTCCATAAGGTAAGTGTGCGATAGTTATTGACCATAGGGTTATGGTGCGGGTTAAGGTAAGTGCATAGATAGGTAATGTATGTAAGGTTTAGTGTAGGGTTAGAAGTAGGGTTTTGTTAACTGTATGTGTGTGGATTATTTGTTTTGTTTGGGTATATGTCTGTAGGGTAAGTGTGTGATAGTTACGTACCTTAAGGTTATGGTGCGGGTTAAGCTAAATGCATAGACAGTAATGTATGTAAGGTTTAGTGTAGGGTTAGAAGTAGGGTATGGTTATTGTATGTATGTGTTTTATTTATTATGTTTGGGAATGTAGTATGTAGCGCACGGTGGTGTTGCCCGACTATGACGGTTCGAGATTTGAAAATTCACGGTTTAGGGGGTTCAGCATATTTGCAGTTCACGCTATGAGTGTCGGTGTTGTGGTGCTCGATTATATGGGTTTTCGATGTTGTACTATAGACCCAAATACTCATATAACAGCACTTGTACATAGGTAAATAAATATGTTCAGTGTATATATCTATCTATCTATCTATATATATATATATATATATATATATATATATATATGTGTGTGTACACATACACACACACATATATATACATCTCTAGATCTGTATCAATGTCCATATCTATCTCTCTATATATGGGAGTTTCACATATATAATTATGCAGATATATACACATATATATATATATATATATATATATATATATATATATATATATACATATACATATACATATATATATATATATACATATACATATACACATATATATATATATATATATCTATATATATATATATATATATATATATATATATATATATATATATATATATATATATATCTGGATTCTATTACAAGAACTAAAGTTCACAACTTCAAACTTGTAATAGGAAGCCTCACTTACGCAAAAGTTCACTTTAAAGAAAGTGAACTTCTGCAAAAGTGCACTTCACCAAAAGTACCGCAGCACAGTGGAGGACATCAAAAAACAAGCTATGTCCTCCATTATGGTGCGATGCTCATGGACCTTAGGGTTAGGGCACGGGTTAGGGTAAGGGGATAGTTAGTAAAGCTATCCCCTTACCCTAACCCATGCCCTAACACTAAGGCTCGTGACTATCACACCATAGTGGAGGACATTGCTATGTCCTTCAGTGCGCTGCAAGTTCACGCTATGTGTGTCGGTGTTGTGGTGTTCGATTATATGGGTTTTCGATGTTGTATTATAGACCCAAATAATCATATAACAGCACTTGTACATAGGTAAATAAATATGTTCAGTGTATATATCTATCTATATATACATATATATATATAAATATATATATATATATATATATATATATATATATATATATATATATATATATATATATATATATATATATATATATATATATATATGTGTATAATATATATATATATATATATATATATATATATATATATATATATATATATACATATCTAGATCTATATCAATGTCCATATCTATCTCTCTATATATGGGAGTTTCACATATATAATTATGCAAATATATATATCTGGATTCCTATTACAAGAACTAAAGTTCACAACTTCGAACTTGTAATAGGAAGCCTCACTTACTCAAAAGTTCACTTTAAAGAAAGTAAACTTCTGCGAAAGTGCACTTCACCAAAGGTACCGCAGCACAGTGGAGGACATCAAAAAACAAGCTATGTCCTCCACTATGGTGCAATGCTCATGGACCTTAGGGTTAGGGCACGGGTTAGGGTAAGGGGATAGTTAGTAAAGCTATCCCCTTACCCTAACCCATGCCCTAACCCTAAGGTTCGTGACTATCGCACCATAGTGGAGGGCATTGCTATGTACTTCAGTGCGCTGCAGTCGTCACGGACCTTAGTGTTAGGTCACGGATCATGGTAAGGGGATAGCTCTACGGGCTATCCTCTTACCATGACCTGTGCCCTAACCCTAAGGTCCGTCAATACTGCACGGAAGATCAGTACAATGCCCGCTCGTTGTACTGAACTTCACGTAATGCACTTTCGCTGCAGTGAGCATTACATACACTATTTTGAAGTAGTGAACCTTCGATCTAGTGTATGGAATCCATATATCTATATATACTTAAATATATATATATATATATATATATATATATATATATATATATATATATATATATATATCTACACAGATAGATGTGTATAGCATTCTCACATGGGAACAAAATTCAGATCCACTCAGTACAACATAACATACCATAAGCACAGTTAATAGGGGTGGGGGCACAAATGAGGGACACCTGTTAATTACTGCTATGTAACCCCCCCCCCCCAGCCCTAATGGATATGCTGTGCAATCCAATATCCAGCACATGCAGTACATGTCTTCAGGACCCTCCACAACACAGCTACAATGCTCCAACAGTAATCCAAGTCACTTGTACATGACAGGGCAATAGCTGTAACATATCATGCAGAAAAGTCATTCTAGCATAGGGAATGTACAATGTGGAAAGGGTACACATTACAAAGGTACAGATATGCACACACATCCATACATTGACAATTATGTTCAGATATATATATATATATATATATATATATATATATATATATATATATATATATATATATATATATGTATGAGATATATAGGTACATACACATATACACAGACAAAAGGTATTAGTAGCCATACATATATAGAAGTAGTGTGGACGTACTCAGTGCAAAGAATATCCCTCAGCCACAAGCCCTGTAACTTGTACCTGTGACATGTGTAGTGTGGCAACCATTCCCAAAAAGGGAATACTTACATTACACATATACCCATGCACAATTCAAAGTACATGACATGACATACAGGTATGTATACACAGACAACCTTTATTTGTGTACTATACAATAATGTATGCCATTACTTACAGCACATAGAATTTGATTTATTTAATCAGTGAGGAATGCAAGGCCCACACAAAACAGTAGATGCAGACATTGTGGATATATAACATACTATGCTGTCCAGGACAAGCCCTTCAATTCGTACAACAGTAGACAGAGGATATGCCTTCAAGATAAGTAACGATCAACAATAACAGATGTAGTTTAGCAGCCTCCAGTTACACCCTGTAGTCAGGCCCTAGGGGAAGTTTATTACTTGTGGTAATGTCTATGTATCTGTCACATGTATAGACCCTGACCGACAAATGTTGTAGGAGTCCACAATATGACTGGGATGATAGCAGGAATGCTAGCAGTAAGTAATGATAGGCTATTACCTAACAACCCCAACCAGTATCACAGCAGGTCAAAGCCAGCTATATATGTGGAGGACAGAGGCAGGAACACAGGGCCATACTCGCAATATTGCTGTTACACACCCTGGAAATTGCTGGTGTTACAGGATTTGTTGCAACATACCCTTATGCAGGAATAAGACATCAGGTACACAAATGGATGTAGCCATGTACTGATAGCATGCAACAGACAGATTGCTGGGGATATATCTAGGACAAGACCTGTGTGTTGCACAGGCAAAAGCATGCAGACAATCTACTGGCCATCATGTGGATAGGCCCACAGTTGAGAGCTATGCAGACAGACTGCATTCCATCCTAAACTACTATGTACACGCAAACACTGCAATACATGCAATATACAATGCACATAATAACACTACTCACTCTGTCTGTAAGTCTGGAACCTCTTACAATTGTGTAGTTGGCCTGTGTCAGCAAGTCCTGCTGTAAGAGGTATTGTATTCTGCCATCTGTAACACTGCTGCCCACATATAGAAGGATGTCCTCCATACTGGAAAGGTTAAGGGACAATGCCCACATGAGTCAGCAATTTATAGTACTGGGTTGCCATGACAGCGGTTATCTGAATCACTACACAGTAGGCTACATGCAGTTAGCAACTGTTGCACACTGACTGGTGCAGAACCTATCACCTGATCATGTGCATCACCTACAAAAGCCATGCTGCAATCAATTCAAACCAGCTAAATCACTCTAGTGGAGAGAGAGAGAGACACACACACACAGCGAAAAAAAAAACTTAAAAGCCAAAACTGGAAAGGAGTCACACCTGTCATAAAAAGAAGGTATGTAAAACATAAATGTATGTAATGTCATGTAGTATGTGGTATAGATTAATAGGATATATGATGTTGAATGTTTGATATGTGCCATCTGTAGTTGTTCCTGTAATGATGTTCTGCTGAACAACTGCTCTGAACAATACTGTCTGTCCCTGTAGGCAGTGGGACATACCCGCCAACTGTGCAGATCAGCAATAAATGACAAAGATGTCAGCCATAATATCTGTGTGTGATGTTAGTGTGGGCAATAGCTGGTGGTGGGAGTACTGCCGTCATGATAGACACATGGGTGTCGGAGCATACCACTTGCAGGACAGTCGAGTTAATGTGTAATGCAGCATGCACAAATGCCATAGGTGTATAATAGGCTTACCAGTAATCTCACACCATATAAACCACCCGAATGTTAGTCTGTGTTCACATGTGACACCTGTCTGTGTTGCAGCAAGGCAGAACAGTGCAGCTGTGCATGACAGACAGTTACAAAATGCAGACCAGATGTCTGTATGCACCCCACATATAGATAGATATCTGTGTGATACAGAATGAGACATGTATGTCTACAGATACACAGACACCCATATAGATATAGGTATATCAACAACCTACAAGAAAATATCTACACTTATATGTACATATATATATATATATATATATATATATATATATATATATATATATATATATATATATATATACATACACACACACACACACACACACATATGTGTATATATATATATATATATATATATATATATATATATATATATATATATATATATATATATATATATATAGTATATAAATATATATATATATATATATATATATATATATATATATATATATAGTGGCACTGACAATGGCAGGTGAAATAGTCTGTAACAGCCCAGCAAAGATAGTGTCCCCACGGGGAGCATGGCTACAAACACATAGCACAAAATGTGGCACAAACACATAGCACAAGGCTTGGTACAATACAACATATGTCCCAATGGTAGGTAAGCAGCCGACATACCAATTGCATTCTGTGAATGGTTTGTTGTAGCTGATATGGTGGGGGGAGACAAATATGTGTATTAAGAACTATGGTAACCCTACTGTATGAGTGGCTCAGACCTGTTTCCATCCTTATGTCTTCCAGGGAAAATGGCGCACACTTGTCTGCACTCATACAGCGCCACTGAAACTGTGTTGATAATAGACCATCTGGTACAGCATTATGAACAGTTGTTTGGCCGGACAGCCCATGATCAGCAGGAGAGGACCACCCTGTGGAACGAGCTAGTCCACAGGGTCAATGATGTCGGACTGCATAACCGCAGCTATGAGCAGGTCCAGCATCATTGCATCGACCTGCTTTGCCATGTACGTTGGCATGCAGCTGCCATACGGGGGACCACCTCGCAACAGGGGGGGCAACCCACCCATCCACCTCTCACCCATGTGGAGGAGCTTTTCAGCAGCCTTGTGGTACCTGCCTGGCTGCAGCAACAACACCTGGCAGGGCACATTGTGGAGGTGGGTGCCACCGGCACACCAGCTGAGGAGTGTGCAGGTAGGGCCCCAGGACAAATCAGTACACCACTCTTGTGTATGCATCTGCATCTCTACAGCTACATCATGCAAATCTGAGATGTCATATACATAGTCTGTTGCTGTGTAGCAGTAATAAACAGTTGTGCATAAGCTGTATTATTGTGGAATTCTACTGTTGATGTAATGTAATGCTGCACTCACCCTTTACAAATACCACAGCTGTGGCTACTGACATCAACTTTCTCACACTCTTTTGTAGGTCCCTCCAGGATACTACCATGGCAGCAGCCCGTAGCCAGTGAGTTCATATTTATGCATGATAATACACTGGGCATGTAATAGCTATGGGATATTCCATGCACACATCTAACACACCTACCCATACTGCATGCTGTACACATTCACGTTTTGTTGCTGTGAAATGCACTGCATCACAACAGAGACTATGCTAGGGTATCAGAAGGGTACAACAGATACATGCAAGATAACTAACATCCTGTCAATGTGCAATGTGTCCACAGGGATGTAAAGTATGGCAGGACACACGACATACAGTAGGGACGTGTGAATCAACACCACCATGGCTGTAGCTGTACACTATCAGGTTAAGTAAATGTGGCTGATGTAACCCTGACCCCATAGCACTCGTGACAGCAGTGTGTGCACTCCAAGGGATGTGCACATGAGTAGACCTTGCAACCATGCAGAGGTCTGGGACATGAGTAGGGCACCCCCTACAGCCATGGTAAGGTCTGTAGGTTGTCAGTGTAATAGTCTTGTACTGGTCATACATGCACTGCTGATGTTGTGATCTGTAAAGCAGACATCAGGTATTCACATATGATTTCTGTTCACATATCATCCCAGGTATGGGTTGCTATAACACATAGGGGCTGTGAGCAGTGGAGCTGACATAACTGACACAGTACTACATATGCAGCAATGGTTTCAACACCTGTGAGGTATGGTGCACAGTATAGGGCAGGGTACAGAACAGGTCTACAGTAACACTTTGTACATGGGTGCAGTGTTAACAAGGGGAAGGGCCATCACCTACCAACACAGCCCATGCATCACGCACATGTATACTGCCGCTAACATGAAGTCACTATAGTTGCATTGCACTGCATGCTGTTGAGCACCATATGTAATGCATGCTGATAGAAGGGTAATGGGAGGACTGTGTGTACAAATGTTGTGCAAACCCACATGTAGGAGAGTGTGTGTGTGTGTGTGTGTGTGTGTGTGTGTGTGTGTGTGTGTGTGTGTGTGTGTGTGTGTGTGTGTGTGTGTGTGTGAGTGTGTGTTGTGTCTGTAAGTGCAATCTAGTGGAGTGTGGACGATGCATGTCGGATGTTTGTGTACATGTGTGTCTGTGTGTGTGTGAGTGTTCGTGTATGCACAGGCAATAGTGGGATTGATCACATGGCAGTACTTCTCCTTGGGATTGTGCTGTACATGTACATGGAGTGACACATGGGAAACCAGGACAACCTGTCCGATATGTGAACACAGGACTGCTGATAGCATAACAAGGTCTGTAGCATGGAAAATGCATTGGGAGGGTAAATACATACCAGGTATATACATCATATTGCCAGCAGCAGCAGCAGATAGATAGCCAGCTACCCACATATGCAGCACTACAAATGCAATGAGGAATTACCACAGCACATCAGTGAATGTATCCAGTCATTTCTGTTGTCCGCATGATAGGTCGCTTGTGCAGCAGATGTGGCATGGACTGAGCAAGACTGTAGTATGAGGCTCTGGTGTGTGACATATGTAGTGAATGTAGCAGCCCCAACCAGATAGGGGCCATGCACACCATGGCTACACATACACAGGGTAATACAGGATGACAGCATTGAAGCCATGCACAACCTACTCCACCCAAGTCAGGGAGGTAACGGAGTAACAGATCAGGTGTTGTGATCACACGTGTAGGCATGGAGAAGAATGATATGTTAATGGGTAGTAGTAATGAGTGTATATTAGCAAGTGCCATGCAGAATGGGGAACATATGTAACTGAATGTGGGACTGCTTTAAACCCAGGGAAAGGGCAGTAGTAAGGTGGGCTGTCAGTGTGAGTGTGTGTGTGAGTGTATGTACTGTTATGCAATGCTGTACAGGTCTTAAAGTGTGTATTTGTTTCCCCCACATGTGACAAGGTGGGTCAGGGTCCCTCTTGCATGCAAACTGAGACACCGATGATGATGATTTTACAGTTGAGGCACAGGTAAGGTTGTCAGAGGCCGACACTGCACCAAAATGTGTCATCACCCTCCTAGCCACCCCACGCCTGCACACAGTTATAGTGCCCCTACAAACCCCATCACATGTGGCCATAGCAGAGGGACAGTTGGTGGTTGGTGACAGTGACCAGGAAAGTGTGGTGTCCATGCCAACTGTGTAGGGTCACAGTCAGCATAGCCAGATGTCCAGAAGGCCACCACATCGGTAGATGTACCATGGTGCTCATGGGAGGGACGCAGGTCATCATGCCCCTGGCAGAGGCGCCACAACTGGTACCACCAGGAGCATGTTTCAGGCCATAATGGAGGTACAGGCACATATGGAAATGCACACCAGACAGGGCCTGAGGCTGCAGAGGTTTGCTTTCACAGCTGTAAGTGGCAACCTCCATGAACTCACTGTTGCCCTCCATGAACAGACCGGGGCCATGGATAGATTGTGGGGTGAGATGGTGGGACTCCTCTACCATGGTATGTCTGTGCTTGAACATGTGGTGGGAGTGGTGAGATGGCATGTGGACATAGGCCAGAAACACCAGCAGCTGGCGGTCAACGTGGATGTACCAGGATGCCCAGCCACTCCCATAGTGGCAGTACAAGCCTCAGCAAACCACTGGGGGTGCTGTCCACACCACACCCCAGCAGGCCTCATTGACATGGCCCTGGCCAGTCCCAGGTGGGACATGGTTCCAGTGGACATCTGTCATCATCAGGGGAGAGTAGCACCTCAAGGTCTATACCTGCACATGCCCATGGAACCCCTGACAGGCACAGTCATCATGTTCATGGCCAGAGGCAGTGAACTGCACACCCTGCCAGGTATGGTCTGCAGCTGTCCAACATCACCCATATAGGGCAGCCACATGGCAGAACTGTGTGCATGCATACCCACACACTATGCAATCACACCTAGGGCAACCCCATACCAACACACTCCACATCACCATGACCCAAAGAACCAAACCCCACACCAACACACATGGTGACACATGTTTGGACCACCCTCGTCCTCTGGCACACCAGCAACACACCCTGTGCATATGATGATACCTGTGTCACATCCCTGTCATCCATAACATCAATGCAGGGACAGGCTAATATGGTTCTGATGCACACAGTGACTATAATAGAGTGCTGAAATGCATTGAAGTGTAAGATGTTGTCAGGGGTAATGTGTAATGCATACATGTCAGGTATTGTAGCCATGCAGCTATGATGCATTTCACACACCCTGTGCATATGATGATAACTGTGCCACATTCCTGTCATCCATAACATTGATGCAGAGACAGGCTAATATGGTTCTGATGCACATGGTGACTGTAATAAAGTGCTGCAATGTACTGCAGTGTAAGATGTTTTCAGGAGTAATTTGTAATGCATACATGTCAGGTAGTGTAGTCATGCAGCTATGATGCATTTCACACACCCTGTGCATATGATGATACCTGTGCCACATCCCTGTCATCTATAACATTGATGCAGGGACAGGCTAATATGGTTCTGATGCATACGACTGTAACAGAGTGCTGCAATGTACTGCAGTGTAAGATGTTGTCAGGGGTAATGTGTAATGCATACATGTCAGGTAGTGTAGCCATGCAGCTATGATGCATCTCAGCTGTTGGTAACACTGATTGCTATCTCCATACTGTTATCCATTTGTGCTATAGGCATACATGTGTCTGCAGTCATATTCCACAAGGGCATGTCACTGTGGTGACACCATGGCCATGACATATCTGATGTACAGTTGCACACATGTCA
Source organism: Protopterus annectens (assembly GCF_019279795.1). NCBI lineage: Eukaryota > Metazoa > Chordata > Ceratodontiformes > Protopteridae > Protopterus > Protopterus annectens. Next base: position 1,620,335,877 of record NC_056732.1, read on the forward strand.
CAGGTATGTACTACAGTTATTGCCTGTGCAACATTGACCAGTGGTCTGCTTGTACAAGTATAATCTGCACCCTTATGTCAACCCATCCACATACACACACATCCTAACTTGTCGACACTGTGTCTACATCCCCACACAGGTATGTAGTGCTACTGAACTGTGTGGCAGACATTGCACACATGATACCATCTGTAGGATGAGGTGTGGACCAGGTCACATGTTACATGCATAAAATCCACAGACATGTACAATATGGCAATGGGGGATGTAATGTTTGTATATGGAGAATACATAGTGTGTCATACCATCATATACACATTGACTGACACATAACAGGCAGTCACACATCTTAGAGACCTGGGTGTATTGTTGATAACTAACTAGTCCATGTGTCCAATGTGTTACAGGTAGGCTGCACACAGCACATGTGTAACTGGCCTGTACCTTGCTATCAGTTACCTGTATGGGTGATGGTGACAGTATCCACCAGAGAGTGGTACATGGGCCATATACCAGGTGTACCATTGTGTAATGACAGTGTACACAGCACCCACATCCCCTACTGGATATTGTACACACTGGAACCCATTGTGATACTCTGACATACCCACTATCACACATTGCCCATGTTGCCAAAACAACCCATTGCATATCACAACAGCGGTACCACAGGGATATGTATGTAATGCACATGCCACAGGCATAGTAGGGTGTTGTATTGTGATGCCACTCCTATGGGTGACAACAACAATATCTGTACTACTGTATGACAATGTGTATTGTAATAGGAGTATGTGGCCTCGAAATGGTGTACCCGACAGATATGCAGACATGCACACATACACACACATGGCAGACCTCAATGGGATTACCATGCCTACTGACCCATTTGTACAACACTGTTGTGCTGGTACTGCAAGGCACATGTAACTGTTAGGGAGAGGAGTGTAACAGGCTACATGTCATGTCCAATACAGCAGCAGCCACATCTAACTATGGCAATGGGAGTGGTGGTGGTTGTGAAGGCAGTCATGGACTGTCCAACTACAGGTGTACTAACACACAAACAATGCCAGTCTTAATAATGCACATGTACACGTGTCAATATTGTGGTGCATTGATGCAGGTGGTCATAGCTGTGTACCTGACTGTTGTCCATGGAGGGACTGGATGTGTAGTGGGTGCATGTACATTGGTATCATGCCACCTGCCATGTGCCAGCAGGCAATCTATTGACAGACACCACGTTAGTGACTGGCAGGGTGAAAGTGACATGCATCAGCCAGTCCTCTGGGTGCCTTCTACATATGGCCACCGAGGTGATCCAGTTGACATGTATGCAAAGTCATACAACACGTGGTTAGTGTCCGTGATGGAGACCGGTACCCAAGCATGTTCAGTTGACTGTGGTAATGTAGTGTAGGTACCGTTGGCATGTGGCCCATACAGGGTGATGTCTCCTATATGTGACAGGTAGTACACAGCTGGCCACACATGGTGTCAGTCAAGCATAAGTTATCCGTATGTATACCAGCTGGAGACCTGCCATCGGCACATCTGTAGAAGGACTGACAGACACCAGTTTGGCGAGTAGCTATGCAGTAGAATGAATGTGTCAACAGATAGATGTTTGACAACAATGAGTATGCCATTACTACACGTTGTAAGCCCTCACTAACATGTGCTGTACTGACTGAACTCCACAGTTACATTCCACATGTCTGAGTATCATCCAGTAGGGCATATATATGGGGACACAGCCCACACACCAGGTACATGACAGTGAGCCCTTAGAGTGCAGTTATGCCCTCAGGTGTGCTTGTTGTCAGTAGTAATGTTAGCACTGTACCCTTTCCTGGGACAGCACTGTTGACATTAGTAATGCCATATTACACTGCATGCCTGTGTGACAGCACATACCCTGGGTTGCTATCCCTGCATGTCACACATTCACATGGATAACAGTGCTGTGCAGGCCTCATATACTTGTGTGTCCCAGACATAACACTCAATACTCTTTGCTACAGTAATGAGAGCATACAGACACATGTACTGTACATGGCAGTACATACACATACTACAGATGTCATTTCCTAGGGTTTGACATAGCCTCTGTGTAGACAGTATGCCACAGAGTATAGCTGGAGGATGTCTAGATGTTTAGCATAGGCTAACTGTTTGATGCCTGTGATTCTTATAGTGAGGTATGTCCACTGCCTTCCCAGTTGCCGCAGTTGTCCTGCGAGGTACATACCAAATGGGGTGTTGTACTCTATACAGGGTGTAATGAGGGATGAGTACAGTGGGGCAATTACCCCCTTTTCTCTGGAAGTAAAGCTCTCAGTAATGAGGTGTGACACATAGGAGGATTTCCTTACTGTCATGGCTATGTGGTTAATGAAGGTGAGACCACTGTCCACCTGTGTTCCTATGTCTGTCAGCACACTGTTGGTAGTTAGTGTACTGACACCTATGTGGTACTTCATGGGTACATGGTATGTCCAAAGGAGATAACTATACATTACTTGCCATTAAGCTGGAGCCCATGGCTCTGGCACCAAGCATCTGTGTCTGTAAAGCCATGTTGTTGAATATCCACACCATTTGGGGATCTAATAATGGCCCCCAGTTTGCAGCCATCTGTGAACTTTGTCAGCCAGAGTTCTGTAGTGTTGGCCTGTACGTCTGGGGAAGTAGATGCCAAACAGGATGTGTGCCAGGACTGACCCTGACGTACTCAAATTAGTCAAATGTCTGGAGCAGGGATCAGACATGGCTACGTTTACAGTATGGGTTCTGTCGGTAAATCATTTGACAACCCATCCAGTGACACAGGTGTTTAAGGCCAGCACCGCATGTTTAACTATGTCTCTAGAGGGGCGATGTTGTTGAAGGCCTTGGCAAAGTCTAGATAGGCTGTGTGCACCGTCTTACCCTCCTCCCCAACTCTGGGGACTGAATCAAAGTAGTCAAACAGGGTCAGGAGACAAGATCAGCCCTGCACGAGCCCAGCCAGGGTGGGGTCCAGGGTTTACTGGTTGCCAATGTCTTTGTTAATGAGTTGCATGATAATGCATTCCATGCCCTTGAAGATCAGGTTCATCAGACTGATGGAACAGTAGTTCCTAGGATCCAAGGTGGATTCCCCCTTGTGGAGTGTGATAACTGTAGCTGTGCGCCACTCAGTGGGATAGATGCCTGAGGTAAGGCTATGATTACACATGGCACTTAGGTGAGATGCAGGGTTATGTAGTAGTTCATGTACTACACAGCCCAGGATGTCATCTGGTCCCATGGCTGCTGTATTTCTAGCAGTTGAGTCGGTGGATCCCACCTGTGTGGCCATGATTACTGGAATTTGGCAACCTTTTGTTACTGAGGTGTGTCCTTTAGGAGGTGAGGGAGGCTGAATGTGGCATTAAATTGGCCTGCCCAGATATTGGAACACTCCTTTGAATCAGTATACTTAATGGCAATCTGTTGTAGCACAGTGCAATTCTGTGCATTATGGTATAGATCTTGGACATAACTATAGAATGCCTTGTGGTTGTCTTTGGAATCTATGGCAATTATATTTATGTAACAAGCTGTGACTGTTTTCGAGGGATAGCAGCTTCTTACTGAGGCTGGTAAGGGACCAGTTTCCATTTTGGGATTATCCTGTTAAATGCAACAGTGTCTTCCTTCTGTTCTATAGACTGTTTATGGCAGTGGAGCACAAGACTGGCTTCCTTGTTTGGAGGACAGTGTTTTGGGTTTATGTGGGATGGCACAATGCATGCACGACTGGATGTACCCACACAGTGCCTTAGTGTAGGAATCACCAGTTGCACATTCAGCTCCCATCTCCATGGGTGGCATGAGGTTTGTCACGTCTGACCTGAATAGCATGGCGTAGGCTTTGCAGAGGGTATTCATGGAGGATCCTTACTGGCGGGTGGGGGTGGGATGTGGATGTCAATGGTGATTACCTAATGATCAGATCTCACCTATGAGGGGTGGCCACTGGTGTGGGGCATCTGTCACCCATGTTGGTAATGACCAGGTCTATGATATTGGAGACCCTGGTTGGACAACGGACTAGTTGATCCAGGGGGTTGGAATGTATGTGTTTCCAAAACCATTGGTAAAGGGTGGTGGTACACGGGGTGACTTCTCAGTTAATGGCAAAGTATTTGGAATCACCCAGCATTATGGTGTTTAATTGTATCTTAATATTGTCCAGTATGTTTATAATGGTGTAGTGAGAACCTTGGACCATGGAGGGGGATCAGTAGGCAGCTACAATTTGG
>NC_056732.1:1620345168-1620417668 GCF_019279795.1 Protopterus annectens
TAAGTAGAAGGTGCACACACTATGGAACAGCCACTATGCCTACAGTTAACCCCTGAACAACTTAACACTGTATGGGCCACCCATACAAATGACAATCGTTGTCTATAACATATACCCACAGAGAGGTCATAGGTAAAACACCACCAACAGGTTTGCAGACATGGAAACCTTTAATCATGTACTATTACAGTTTTATATGCCATGCCATATAGCTGTTCAGACACTGACAACTATATAAACAGAGTAATGCAACAGTGGATCAGTTACAGTAATACAGTAGTCTGGAAAGGTTCACAGCTGTTTCTGTCCAGGCCAAGCCATTCACACTGTACAATAGGAAAGACAAACAGAGCCACAGGATGCCTAACAATCAACAGTCTGTAATGCAGGTGTATAGTTCAGCAGCCTCTATCTACACACTGTACAAACCCAGTAGGTGGTAGAGATGTCATCTGACCACATGGGTTGCAACTGCTACATAACATGGCATAACCGACACCATCACGAGCACACCGACAAACAGAACAGGTTGCATAGCAGGGGGCAGTAGTTCTGCATTAACCAGATCCATATCAGTAATGTATATATAGGTGAAGTATATGGTGCTGTACATCCAGATATCTTAAGGCAGCTCAGCCCTGATACCCCCACATTTTGTAGCAGCCTAGGTCATTTATGGTGCTCCCCCCAGACTCAATAATACAGGGCCATATACCACTGTTACATACACTGGCCTCTGGAGTGCATAAGGGCACACATGTATTTTGTGGGTGACGCCCACACATATATGGCCCTAGCCCCACCGTATGTGTGGGGGATACAGTGGCAGTGGACTGCTGGCAGCAATGGCAGTGTGATATACTCACAGCCCACTACAGTACAACCATCGACATCATGACATATGTGCAAAGCTTAGTATGTAGGTGATGGACAGAGGCTGGAATACAGGCACATATGCAGACAACTGTTGCCATACACCAAGCAAGGTGCTGGTGTTACTTGATAGTCTGTAACATACCCTTAGTCAGGGAAATGAGGTTAGAAACAGTCATGGATATAGCCATGTACCGATAACACTCAACACACACGCTGCCAGTGTAATATCTGACAGAGGATCTGTGTGGTGGACAGACAAGACATGATTAGCATAGCTCTGGCTGGCATGAGGATAGGCCCACAGTTGTGTGCCATGCAGACAGACTGCATTCCAAGGTCAACTAGTATGTACACTCACACCCTGTAACACCAATACTATACAAAACATAACACAACACTACTCGCAGTCTGTCTGTAGTTCCTTATCCTCCTACAAATATGTGGCTGCCCTGCGTGTGCTGGTTTTCCTGTAAGAGGTATTACTACCTGCTGACAGTAGCACTGCTGCCCATACACAGGATGGATGTTCATCTCACAGGAAATGTAAAGGGACCACGCACACATGATGGGGGATTTATAGTAGGTAATTGTCATGACAGTGTTAATTGAGAGTAGTACACATGTGTAATCATGTATATTCAGCTATCTGGATAAGTATATGTAAGAGAAGGCCAATTAGCTTAGTTTCTGCTACTCCTTTCTCTCTTTCCACTGAAAAAAAAAAAAAATTCTAGGCTTGTTTCCTGCCTTTCCTGTGCATAGTCTAGTCTGGATATAGATTTGCTGTGTCCAGGACTATTTGTAGGCTTCTAGGCCCCCAAGCCTTTCTGTGTTGGAGGGAAGCCTTCTAGTTTAATTTTGTTTCTTAGAACTAGTCAGTTTTTTGTTTCAGCACTTGTTCAGAACTTATTGTAAGCACTAAATAAGCTACAAATTACTACAGCACTCAACTTTCTTCACTGTCTAGAGGAAAACAGTTTCTACTACTTAACAAATAAGCACCTATCCAGGCATGTCTAAGGGTCATCTCTCAGTGTTTTCTCCTGCCTACCTGATGAATCTGGGCATCTTGGGGCAATGCAGTAATTGCCTCATGTACACAGACAACTCTCTCCTCCTACCACCCAACACTACAACCTGTGAGAGATGCACTTATATAGCCAAACCGGAAGCAAAGTTCTCTTGACCAAAGACTAGACTAGACAGTCAAGAGGAGAAGGTAAACACTTGCACCACACCACACTCAGCACATAGTCCCATAAAACTTACACCACCAAAACACACACATAGAAACACACACCTACATTCATGGAGGTTCTCAGTAAAATCCTGCCCAAGCAACAGGGACCTCCAAAGCAGAAACACAAGCAACCTCCACCCCCCAACACAATCCAAATGACACATAGCCCACAAACTCTGTGTGCCACTCAACCACAGCCCATAAGGCATAACAACGTACCCAACACTCTAGTCACAGGTGACTCTATAGTCAGGCACACTGAAGTTCCACTCACCAGGCTAAACAAGGAGAAAGTTACTGTCAGCTGCCTGCAGGATGCCAGAATCCGCCACATAACGCATGCACTCAGGTCACTCCACAACAAGCACAAATATGACTCTGTCATTGTCCATGTTGGTGTGAATGACCTGAGACATACCTCCTTGGACTACATGAAAAGGGACATGGAGAAGCTGTCTGATCTTGTACCTAGGCAGGTATAACACTAGCCCTGAGTAACATCCTGCCATCACCCAGAATGACACCACAGTACAAGGACAAAATGATTGACTTCAACAATTGGCTAAGCTTCTGGTGTCATTCTAAGGGGATCCAGTATCTGTCTGCCTGGGATGACATGATCGACAAACCATGATGCTTTGCCAGAGATGGCCTCCACCTGTCGCCCCTGGGATTCCGGATACTGGCTAAGGCTCCAGCCACCCCTATAGTGCCTTTTTTAGGCAAGGTTCAAATGACAAATTCACCACCCTAACAGATACAGGCAAGAAGAATCTGAAGGTATTGCTACTCAATGCTAGAATTCTAAACCTCAAAATGCACTCACTCGAGGCACTCCTTAAAATGGAGAACATCGACATCTGTGCAGTGACAGAGACCTGGTTCAAGGCTCCAGAGAGCACCCCTGCATTACCAGGCTATAATTCATACCACACCTTTCGGCCACATAACCTGGATCGAAACATTAAAGGCAGAGGTGTGTCCATATTCATTAAGGATATCCACACCTCCAGGCTAGTTGCTCAGCAAAATGCATCCAAGATTATCCAAGTGCAACTAACTCTGGGCAAGACTGCAATCCAAACTGTAGCTTGCTACAGATCCCCCACCATGCCCCAGGATTCTCACTCCTCATTTCTTAATACACTGGAAAATATTAGAGTACATCCTAACACCCTAATAATGGGTGATTTCAACTACCCTACCATTAACTGGGAAAACTACTCATGTACTAACTCTTGTGCTCAACGTTTTCTGGAATTCATAAATTCCAATGCCATGGATCAACTTATCCACTCCCCCACCAGGGGCAGCAATATCCTAGACCTGGTTATTACCAACATGGGCAACCGGTGCTCCACACCAGAGGTCAATTCCTCATTGGTCAGATCCGACCACAAGCTAATCCCCATAGACATCCACATCCCTCCCCTACCCCCATTAGGGAAACCACAGTAAAAAATGTCTCCAAAGCCAACTTCATGCTTCTTAAGACAGAAGTGGCAAACTTCACGACACCCATGCTGATGGACAATAGAGGTATGACTGCTGAATCCTACACAAATGCACTTTATAAGCACTTACACGAGTGCATGGATCGTGCAATCCCTAACAGAACCAAGATGCTATCCTCCAAAAAAAGGAAGCCAATCTGGTGGTCCCCTGCCATAAACAAACTCTACAACAGAAGAAAGAAACTGTTGCAAAAAAGAGTAAAATCCCATGACTGGAGAAACTCCCTGGTCAGCCTCAGTAAAATGCTGAGATCCCTCATAAAATCCTCCAAAGCTAGTTATGAAAACAAAATTGCCACTGACTCTAAAGACAACCACAAAGCATTCTATAGCTATGTCAAGAATCTCAATGGCAACACTCAGATCTGCTCTAAGTTATAGCACAATGGCACTAAATACACAGAACCAACTGATATTGCCAACATCTTGGCAGATAGGTTCAGTGTTAACTTTACCCCCCTGTCATCCCGTAAAGGGCCCATCTCTATACCAGAAGAATGCAAAGTTCATGTAATCACGGCTGCACAGGTAAAAAACACACTATCCAAAGCCAAGAACACAGCATCCATGGGACCTGATGACATCCCAGGCTGTGTTCTACATGAACTACAGAATGAACTGGCACCTCACCTAAGTACCATGTTCAATCATAGCCTCACCTCAGGCTATGTGCCCAGCGACAGTTATCCCAGTCCACAAAGGGGGAGCCACCACAGACCCCAGAAACTACCGCCCCATTAGCCAAACAAGCCTGGTCTGCAAGGCTATGGAACATATCATCATGGAACTTATAAACAATGACATTGGTAATCTCCAAACTCAGGACCCTACCCAGTTCAGGTTTGTAAAAGGCAGATCATGTCTCCTAAACCTGATAGACTTCTTTGAAGCAGTCACCAAAGCCATAGATGAGGGTAAGGTGGTTCACACAGCCTATCTAAATCTCACCAAGGCTTTCGACACCATCCCCCACTCTGGAATTATAGATAAACTCACTAAACTAGGTATAAATCCCTATGTCACAAGATGAGTTGCCAACTGGCTCACTGACAGAACCCACACCGTGAAAGTAGCAGACTCCAAATCCAACTTCAGACCAGTGACAAGTGGTGTACCACTGGGTTCAGTCCTGGGTCCTCTCCTGTTTGGTATCTACTTCTCTGAAGTACAGGCCAAAACAGAAGGTCTTTGGCTAATGAAGTTTGCAGATGACTGCAAACTAGGAGCCATAATCAAAACTCCAAAAGATGTGGACATCCTACAAAAGGGCCTTGCTAAGACAGATGCCTGTTGTCAAAGCCATGGCCTCAAGCTCAATGCCAAAAAGTGCATTGTCATCCCTTTTGGTAAAAACTCTGTACCCATGAACTACCACATAGGCGGTAGTCTACTTAACACTGAAAGTTTGATAAGAGACCTTGGGACACAGGTGGACAGTAGTTTCGCCTTTGATAATCACATCGCCACAGTAGTCAGGAAATCCTTCTACGTGGCACACCTCATCATAAAAGGTTTCTCATCCAGGAAAAAAAAAGGTCATTGTTCCCCTCTACTCATCACTCATTAGACCCATTATAGAGTACAATGCCCCTTTTGGTATGTACCTCACAAGACATCTGCAACAACTGGAAAGGCCACAGAAATACATCACAAAGAGGATTACCGGCCTCAAACAGATGACCTATGCAGACTGTCTCAAAAAACTGCAGCTTTACTCCATTGCATATCGCCTACTCAGAGGCGATCTCTGCCTAACACATAAAGCTATGTCAAACCCAGAGCTTTTAGTCATGCTCCACTTAAAGAAACCACAATCCCTACGAGCTACACGGTTTAGGGACCTAAACCTTGTCACCACAATAAACAGAACATGCTGGAGGGATAGATTCCTGTCCCAGAGACTTCCCATACTCTGGAACAGACTACCTATCTATATCAAACAAAGCTCCTCATTAGCTCTCTTCAAGAAAAATCTTGATGATTGGATGGGAGATAGGAAATTCACCCCGGGCATCACTTCTGTAGCTCTGCTCGACAGTGGCACAGGAAAATCATTTTCTTGGGTGGCGAAAGCCAGGGTACCTTTGGCTAGGCTTATATAGGCCCTAGGGCCAATAGCCTACTACCTACCTATGAACCTATGAACATATATTTCCACCATATGTCCTTGATATGAAATGTAGCCCAACCCCAGCCCATATGATCTCAATGTCATAGTTGAAGGGGATGTCAGGTATGTATAGCAGGTATACTAGTAGACTATTGCTACTATAATTGGGATTGTCTTCACAGACCTGGTGTGTGTGGGAGGTCACATATGCTTATAACATGTGTGCCATTGGCTACTGACAGACATCCTAAGGACATCATTGTACAGTAATATTGCTAGCACATAATGCCACTGTGGACTGCAGCAGAGATATTGGCCAATATATGTGGAAAGTCTGACACACTCTGTACAGTCCAGACGTATACATATACGCCCTTAGTGCTACACATGTGTACCATGCCTGACAATATGGATGTAGATGGCCATGTAGATGGATATAACACATAACAACTGGTATATTATGTCCACCATAGGTCATGCATGCACACACCCCTGTCTGGCCTGACACAGTATGACTGCCAGTACAGGAGTGCCATGGCCACATACTACCCAATAGATATTGACATACATCTGCACTGCATCCCACTGTCCTGTCTGACATACATGACTGTTAAGGAGGCCCAGCAGCAGTACATCTGGCTAGTATCTGCACATGCCATCCCACTGGGTAAGTACACTAAGCTGCTTGGCATTTGAATATGCACTCTGCGGGCTGCAGGCAGACTGGCTCAACACTGCCTTACATCTCCTATGGGGGAATGCACATGTACCTGCATATAAAGCAGGCTCAACAGGCATGTCACAGCACAGGGTAAGATACACCTGTGTGAAATTGCATATCCACAACCAATGTGAACACAGCCACAGGCACATATGGTTAGATAGCATGATATTACAGTATATGGACTATCTGTTCCACACCATCCTCATATGTGCCACTCACAGACTGACCCTACATATACTGGCCTGCTACACAGTTTGTTCTGATGGCTGTCTGTGGTATGGGATACGTGTGTGTATGGCCCTACAAACATGTACACCAATATAGTACCATACAGTGGAGCAGCATGTAATATCTGATAGTAGGGGAACTAGAACACTGACATCTACCACAGTCTGTACACAAGCTAAGGTACATATTAACAATACACACACTGTCGACATTCATCATAGGTACACAGACCTCAGTAGTGTACGAATATCCACAGAATGTGCAGGTAATGTCATGAAATGTAACCTCTACTGTACATAACATGTAGCAGTCGGATATATCAATGGCTTGTTCTCGGATATGGTGACACTAATTCTGGTGTGCAGCACATATGCACCACTTCATGCACGACATATGTACAAAGGTTGACAGAGGTGTGGCTGGAAGCACATACACAGGGCCAATATTGACATGTTGCTGTGATAACCGTATACATTTACTGTTGTTACAGGGTTTGTTGCAACATATGTCCTATGAGGGATATGACATCAGTGACTATCATGGCTTTCACCATCTACTGACTGTAATCCTCACACTATCTTCTACAGTCCACAGCTAGATGCTCCATGGGTGACACATGAAACCATGGACACAACATTGCCCAGGCTACAGATGACCCTGCAGATGGGGATTCCTCATAAACATGGAACTGACATGGCAGGTATTGACACATGTACAGCAGCCATATCCACACAAACACTGCTAAACCAACATTACTCCAAATGCAGTATAGCAGCACTTGCAGTCTGTAGCAAGGTCAGGCACACCCCCCTCCTGTTTGTTGCACTGTTTCCACAGTGTATGTTGTTAGAAGTAAACCCCAATCCATCTGAGATGCTGTTTGCCACATGACAAATCTAGTTCCTGCTCACAGTGGATGAAAAGTGTCAACACCACCATGATGTTCCTAGATATTGGAGTGTGTTTCCATATAATTGGCTATGGGAATGTTACCACAGCTGTTTCACATGCAATCAGCTAGGGGAGGGCTGCAATTAGCACAGAGGCCATCAGCTGATCATGAGCATCACTTAAAATACACATACTGCTGCCTAAGCAAAGCAGGTGTAGGTCTCCACATCCACCAGAGAGGGGGTGGGAGAGGCAGACAGAGGCAAATACATGTCAGGGAAGGTAATCCTAAAGCATGTTTGTATCATACACCTACCATCACAGGGTATCAAACCCCTGATAACTATGTAGTGCTACTGGATGCGCCATATGGGTTACCTGTTGTGGAGCACTCAGAACATATATGTGATGGTGAGTGACATCTGCAGCAGGGATACAGTAGCTGTACAGTAGGTGATAAACATGTGTTTGTCCACATGGACAAGTGTCAGCGTCAACACAGCCACACTCTCACAGGGACACACACACATTGACACACATGGCAGGGCCAGGTGTACAACTCATCAGTAGTGGGATTGCCACATCACATCACTGTGCAGGTATCACATGCACCACACAGGTCATACAGGGGCTGTATGGGCAAAGGGTATGGGGAGGTGTCTGACATCAGACAGCATGCTGCAGTATGCCCATGGGGGCTGTAGGGAGTGTGGATGTGAACATACGCAGCATGTAACACACACACAAACAAACAGACTACCAGTACTGACATCCATGGGTGCATGTCTGCACGGGTGTGTGGTGTTCGACTGTGCCAGACGGCTGTCCAAGGCTAGGCGATGGGTGGACCTTGGCATCAGGCCACATGATGATGGTCTGTATTGTGGCTCAGGGATGTAGTGTCTGCATTTGCCCAAACAGATGGGTATTGTATTCCCCATCTGGTCACCTAGGTGACTATTGTGTGTGGCCAATGCTGTGCATTGCTTGCCATGTATATGTTCCTTACTCCATGACATGGACGGTGTCTGGGATGTGCACACCCCCCAAATGCATGTACAGTGACATGTGGAACTCTACATGGGGTGTCCGGCCCATGTTGTGGGCACAGATTATCATCAGATGTGCCAGTCCTGCCCACCTGTGGTGGGAACTGGTATTGGCCAGCAGCTTTACCCTGCACCTACATTGAGAGCATGTTAATAGCATTCCCTGGTGTTAGTGGCATCTGTCCATACAGGGCATGTTGTCAGGCATGGTACGTCTGTTGTGGGTCAGATGTGATGGCACCACAGGTGGTGCAGGTGTCCATTGGGGAACATGGGGGAGGTGAACTGTCTGCACACATGTGCATATTGGACAAATGGACTCCATAGTTACTATCAGTGGTGAATATGCAGTGTACTATCTACATATTGGTTGTTACCTAGGCGTGTGTGTGTGTGTGTGTGTGTGTGTGTGTGTGTGTGTGTGTGTGTGTGTGTGTGTGTGTGTGTGTGTGTGTATGACACATGGGCTGAGAGTGTGCTCTGGATAATACTGGGGTTGCTAACTGTGATTGCCTGCCCTTGATGTCACATATATGGGTATGGCTTTGCACCCCAGCCTCTCAGCCATTTGACATCTGTTATCCCTGTACAGTGGGCATTGTGATATACAGTAAGGCCACCATATAAGAAATATGCAAAACCCACTCCATATTGGCCACAGGTGTCACATAGTCACAACCACCTCTACACAGGATACGGATAACACACACACACACACACACACACACACACACACACACACACACACACACACACACACACACACACACACACACACGTTCATGTTACATCCCCTAATTGCGTACTGCTGTAGTGTGATAAACTAGTTAGGTAGGAGCTCTAACCTCAGACCTGGCAACTGAGTGTGTGTCAGTGTTTGTGTGCGTGTCTGACTATGTAGAGAGCAATGCCTTTTAGGCTACTCACATGCCTTACATTTTATATACCCACCTTTGGCAAGGCTGCCAATGTCAGCCATCTAGAAATACTCCCCTGGGAAGGCTGCAGCCCAGTAATCTCTGTAACACATCCTGTAACTGCGTACTGCTGTGCTAAGCTAGGAGCAGCCCGAGCCACAGGGCTCCAATCTGCTTACAGTATGCCTGACACTCCCACCCATGATGTCACCTACCTCCTAGTCTTGCACTTTGCCGCCGCCCTTTTCTGCTTTAACAGTGATCGGTAATAAAAAAAGTTGTATTTTGGATGTTCTGCATTGTTTGCAATGCCAATTATATGCCTGCCCACTGGCATGCTTCCTCCTCCAATGATATGCTGCCTGCTTTTAGGCTCGTCTGTATCGCGTTTTTTGGTTTGTCATTTGCACTTACTAACCGAGTACATTTCTGCATATTATGCTAGTCCTGCACGCCCTGATTCCAGCTTCCTGGATAGCAGATTTACCTCATTTGCATGGTTTTCACCTGCAAGTGGGGTAATTTGCATACGGGGACTGGGAACATGCAGCACTAGTGCTACAGTGCTTGCGCACGTCAAATAAGCATGTATGTGGATCACTCGGCTGTCATATTGCCAAAATTACCTCTTACACTAAGCATGCATGCCGTGCTAGCTTTTGAGAATCTGGGGGAAAGTCTTAACCTTGTGATGATCATGTGCAGAACCAGGACTGGTTAAGATGTTGTTTAAACAGTGGTTTAAAACTAATGAGTTTGTTGGAGATTTTATTTGCGTGGGAATACTATTCCTGAGTGTAGCAATGTACTGGGAGTAGTGTGAGTCTCCTGCAACAGTATTTTACTTATTTGTAAGTAAAAAGAATGTTATTAGAGCAGTGTTTTTTTTCTGGACTGTACGTCAGTAATACGTTTTGTAGTGCAGGTCATTTTTTTTGGATGATGAATGAGTTTGTGTGCTGTAGTTAGTTGTGAATGTTAGGTAGTTGTGTAATTCAAGCCTGTTTAATTGCTATGACAATGGTGGGTCCTATGAGAGAGATTGCTGGCAAATTTATCAATTTTATTTTAGCAGAAGGCAAGTTTCTTTCTTTGAGTATTGTTTACGTTTGTTAGGTTAGGAGACTCGGCAATAAGAAGGTGGTGGTTAAAGTTTTTCTTGCAGTATCTGCAAGGAATCCATTGATCCAACAAAGGGAGCCTTGTTTCTGGTATGTAATTTAATGGTATTTGAGATTGTCATCTATTACAATACCTAGAAGTTTACTGTGAGTTACAGTTTCAATGGCAGTATCATTTGCTGACTTTATGGTAAAAGATTGCTTTTGATTTTGGCAATGTTTTGAGGTAAAAAGCATTAACTTAGTTTTCTTGGGGTTGAGTAGAAGGTTAGGTTCTTTGAGCCAGGTTTCTACAGAATAGAAAGATTTTTGGGTAATGCATCAGTTATTTGTTTTGGATAACTTTCCTGCAGGATGGATATGTCATTTGAGGATTCAATGACTGCTCCTAGCTTGTGGTAATCTGAAAACTTAGTTGGTAAGATCCTTTTGGTATTGTCTTTTATGTCAGGAAGTAGGTACCAAACAGGAGAGATCATTGAACCCAGGGGATGCCACTGGTGACTGGTCTTTTTGTGGTGGTAGCTTCCCCTAGTTTGATCTACTGAGTCCTATCTGTGAGCCAGCTGGCAATCCAGCAGGTGACAGGGGTTTATTCCAGTTTATTTAGCCTTTATACTATGCCTGAGTAAGGATTGTGTCAAAAGCCTTGGCCAGATCAAGATATGTGGTCTGTACTATTTTACCTTCATTCATTGCTTTGGTGACCTTTTCAAAGAAGTCCATCAGGTTGAGTAATCATGACCTACCCTTGACTAATTCAAACTGAGATGGGGGACAGTGTATTGAAGTTCCCTGTATCCTTGATGATAAGTTCCATGTTAATTCTTTCCATGGCTTTGCATATAAGGCTGATCAGAGTTATGTCTATAATTGGCTGGCTGTGTGGAATGTCCTTTCTTATACAGGGGAATGACTATAGCTGTTCTCCGTTTGCATGGTACAAAACCTGTATGGGAGTTGAGGATGAACTGTATTCTTGGGGCTGGTAGCTAAATGAAGCTTCATTCTATTTAGGATGCATCCAGGGTTATTGTCTGGACTGATAAATGCAGCAGTACTTTTAACTTTTGATAGCACATTCAGGGCTTGGTCTTGTGTGGTAACCAAAGGCAAGTCAGTTTTAACTATATCTCTTGGGAGAGACGGAAGGGAAAGGAGTTGCGTGGTGTGGCAGGTTAATGCAGAGTGCTGCAGGTGTGATGGGCCCGGGTTTGAAACATGGCAGAAAAGTTTATTTCCCCTCAACCTTTCCTCAGGGAATATCATCAATTATACAATGACTCCCTATTAATATTCAAAAACGTGCATGCTAATTGGCACAGCCCAACCAGCATGCCTGTTGTAAATCGCATAATATACCAACAGAAAAAGGTCCGGTCGCCTGGACTTTTTTCCATTGGTATAAAGTGCCCCAAAACCTTTTTTTTTTTTTACAATTAAAATAAAAAGAGAGAAAACGGAGCAACAGAGACTTTCTTTTCTCCGTTGCTTTTATTTCAAAGCACTGATGTACTGGGTATGCGTGGGAATGCAAGTCCCATATGCATGTGCAGTACATCAAACCAAAGAAGCAGTATACCACAACTGGCAGAAGAACAGTAATCCGCTGTTATACAAAGACATTATTTAAGTAAAGTAAGTATTTTTTTTTCTTAAATAATGTCTTTGTATAATACCAATAACCGACTCCGTGGTTGTGGTATAGTAAAGATTTACCCACGGTTGCCTTTGCTTAATCACTCGGGCTTCACCCTCATGATTAAACCACACCAATCATGGGTAAATCTTCAATATACCACACCACGTCATTGGTTATTGCTTAAATATAACTCCCCTTACTATCACTAGTGAACAAGTCCTTAATTCTCTCTCTCTAAGACCAAAAACACTGCATTAATGGGCCCAGACACTATCCCAGGATACCTTCTAAATAGTATTAAATATGATCTATCAGAGCCTCTGAAATTACTATTACCTGTAGGCTCCAAGCAGGCTTTGTGCCTCATGAATGGAGAAAGGCAACAGTCATCCCTCTGCACAAAGGTGGACCATCTATAGAACCTGGAAACTACAGACCCAGAAGTCTCGCTAGTCTTAAATGTAAAGCCATGGAAAGAATTATTATGGAAATGATTAATAGAGCTATAGTAAACCTCCAGACACTGGACCCAACCCAGTTTGGGTATGCCAAGAGCAGGTCCTGCCTACTCAACTTGGTGGACTTCTTTGAGAAGGTCACGAAAGCAATGGATGAGGGCAAGATCGTTCACACTGCCTACCTTGACCTGGCCAAGGCATTTGACACAATACCCCACTCGGGCATTGCTGACAAGGTTAGGTACAAACCTGTATGTCACTTGGTGGATAGCCACCTGGCTCACAGTCAGGACCCAGGAAGTTAGAATTGGGAAATCCACCTCTATAAGTAGGCCCGTCACAAGTGGAGACCCTCAGGGATCAGTCCTTGAACCGGTCCTTTTTGGCATTTACTTCTCAGAAGTCAAGCCCAAAGGCAGTGGTGTCTGGCTAACTAAATTTGCAGATGATTGAAAATTAGGAGCTGTCATTGAATCTCACACAGATGCAAATGTTCTCCAGATGGGGCTGACACAGACAAACAACTGGTGTCAGAGCCATGGAGTAAACCTAAATGCCAAGAAATGCATAAATGTATCCTTTGGGAAGTTATCCATCCCTGGTAACTATCATATTGACAACACACCCCTTAGAAATGACCCAGTAGTCAGAGAACTAGGGTACACATAGATTGTAATCTAGCCTTTGATAATCATGTGTCTACAGTGGTGAAAAAATCATTCTATGTTGCACAGCTTATAAACAAAGGTATGGCATCTAAGTCTAAGGAAGTTATTGCTCCACTGTATTTGTCATTCATCAGACCTATAATTGAGTACAATGCCCCCTTTGGTATGTACCTAATCAGTCATATCCAACAATTGGAACATCCACAGAGGTTCCTCACTAAAAGAATACAGGGTGTATGTAATATTTCCTATGCAGACTGCCTCAAGGCCCTATCCCTGTATTCTGTCTCCTACAGGCTGTTGAGGGGAGATCTATGCCTGGCATTCAGGGCATTGTCAGACCCCACTTTGATGGACCTCCTGCATATCCAGAAAACAAACAGCACCAGAATTACCCATTCTAAAGACTTAAATCTTGCCTGTGATATAAATAGGACCCACTGGAGCGATAGGTATGTATCCCAGAAACTACCCCATCTATGGAACAGGCTCCCCATCCATGTGAAGCAGAGTTCCTCCCTAACCCAATTCATGTGCAACTTGGACAATTGGATGGGAAACTAGAAATTCATCTCTGCTTTGGCACCTATGTCTCTGATGCAAACAGGTAACCTGTAAATTGTTCATCTTCCAGGACCATGCTTACACTTATCAAGGGTATCAGAACTTGTCAGAGATTTGGGATGCATGGCTAGGTTTAAAAAGGCCCTTGTGGTCATTAGCCTAGTAAACACCTATGAACCTACAAGGGAGTAAAGTTTGAGGTGAATTTCTTGACAGTAGATTAGCTACATCTTCTGCCTCATTGTAAGTATCACTGTTAACAATCAGCTCAGCACATTGCTGCACTGTGCTTCAGATATTACAAACATAACTAAAAAGGCCTAGTAATTGTCTTTGACTTGGTTTGCTATTTTAGCTTCAAACCTGGCTTTGATGGATTTTATTAAGCTCTTGAGTTGTTTATTTCAAAGATGCGGGCTCTATCATTCTGCAAATTACTCTTCTTACTTTTTGTCAAAATTCTGTATTCAGTTCCTTTTATTCGTAAGCTTGTTGATATTATGGTTCCAGTTCCACCAAGGAGATTTGTTTCTGAGGGTTGCCCTGCACTTGCTCCTACTGTCTACGGCTGCATATAAGCAGCTGTTTACATGGTGGTATAGTGTAATGGTGCATGTCTCTCTGTATCCAACAGAGCTAACTAGGATTGGTGATGACTTAAGCTTTTCAGTACATCACTTAGGAATAGGTCATTTGTCTATAGCAATTTTAAAGGTACCTTGGTTGGAAGGGGCCTCTGGTTTAATTTTATTTCAAAGGAGATTGCTTTATGGTGAGACCTAACAAGTGACAAAGATACACAATGGTTTATTTTGGCACCACAACAGCACTGTGTACAATTACTAACAAAATCTGTAACAATAATAATAATAATAATGGGCAACTTAAAGCAGATGTATTTACACACACGACTAGGGTACCTGAAAATAATAAACCACTCCCTTATTTTTGCAAGGTTACAGAAGCTGAACTCCATAACCATATAATCACTTTGTTAGCCAGTTATTTTTCTATCGGCATATATTAGGTAGATATTGAAGATTCAAGTTCTGATATGAGCACCCTCAACATTGGTGTACATCAGGGTTTACTACTGGTGTCACTGATTCTTCAATGCTTATTAATACCTTCACTAAACATGACTATATATGCTTATTATATCCTTCTGTTAACATCAGACTACTGATTTATAAGCTTGCAAAAATTCAGAAAATATAGGTTGAGGACTAGCATAATGGTTAATATTTTTAACTTACTGACACAAGGTTTAGGGTTTGATTTTCAGGTGAGATAACTGGCTAGCCTTAAAATGCCCCACAAGGGCAGTTAACCTAATATTAACCTATGAACCTACAGGAGCAATCTAACAATAAGCCAACAATGACAGATGCCAGAGAGGGTTAATGCTGCAATTCACATTTTACAGGGCTTGATTCACTCAGCCCTCATTTGCTTACTTTCCAACCTTGAGTAAGTCACTTAAACAGACATTACTCCTGGGTTGCCCTAGGAAAGGGATTACATGCCCACTGGGCCTACCTGGCTAACAATGGGATATTATTATTAACAAAAGTTACCAGTAATGTTTTCTACCATCCAAATACTACTTGCAACATCTGCATTACTCCTTAAAGTATCACGTCAGTCACCCTGCTAGACAGGGGTCCAGGGAAGTAAATAGTGTGGGAAGTAATAGCCAGAAAATTGTTATGGCTAGACTTGTATAGGCCCTAGGGCTGATAGCCTAGTACCAACCTATGAACCTATGAACCTATAAAGACCCTATATACAATTTCATTCTTCAACTACATCTGCAAAGGTATTTAGGGCTTGTCTTGAATCCCAGCTTATCATTTGAAACACACTAAAACAGCAGTACGAAAACCTTGGCATTAATAAAACTTTGCTATAATAGTCTCACATCTTCTCTCTCCTATTGCATGCCAAGCTCAGGCTTTGAAAATATTCCTTACAATGCTGGAATGTGGTTATCTATTGTATTCCACTTAAGCAAGAATATGCTCCTTCTGTAAACCACGGACAATAAAACCTGCAGGTTTGTTTTTCTCGATCTCTATATACTCAGCACTGTGAATCACTAAATAATCCCCACTGGTTACCATAAACTGCCAGAGCTACCATTATCCTAGACACTCTTTCCTTTACAAGTACCACTTTCTTTCACGGAAGTCAAGATGTTCTGACAGACAGCCCATAATTCCCTTAGAAAGAACAACAATGATGTTCTTAGTTTGAACTGACCACCTTTTAGACTGGCAGCAGGAGAGAGGGATTTTTCTGCAATCAGGCCAACTAGCTGGCATCAGCTACCACATGACATCTGTAATATGAATACAGATGCTTAAGAGAAAATGGCTAGGGATACCTCTTACCGAAACAGTTTGCAGTTATTGTTCTGTAAAATACAGTAACAAAGGTAACTCGTCTATAGACCCAGTTTACTATCATGTGAAATTATTTTTTTTATATGTACTGTCTACTTTATTGCACTGTAAAGTCAAACTATTAATTATGCTTTGTTAATGAGATGTATCTGCATATTTGTCCTCTGTGTATGTTTCATGGAATGCTCTTTCTGCATTATGTTAACTTTGACGTATTTATTTTGTGTACTTTATAAAGTCTGGTTTATGGATGGAAATCACATGACTAATCCACCTAGTTGGTTAACAAATGGCTAAATAAATAAGGTTAACTACATCTTTAATTGAATTCTGCACTTGCTTGCATGTTTAACTACTAAATGTCTTTGTTATTTTCTTTTGGATCTCAATCTGTTGTAGATGTCCATTCAAACTCGATCAAATGAGAGGTTTAGCTCCTGTTCAGTCTGATGCCAGTTGTCTTGTGGTCCAAGTCAACAAGAAATCCAGTCTGTCATCTAATCATGTTGCTTGGGGTGACTTGACGTTTTCCTTTTTTAAGTTGTTACAGCTGAGAAAGAGTCTAAATTTCATGCCCAATAAAGCTTCAACAGTCTTTTTTGCCCATAAGGTTATCTATCTCACTCTCAAAATATGCAAGGCCCTTAGCAGTTTGATTATTAGATCATTCTAATGCAAACATCTTTTTTACTGAACATTTGTTTACGAGGAAAGCCCAATTTAGAACAAAGCCAATTTTCAACAGAGGCATGGGGAGAAATGCTCTAGACAAGTCTTTGCGACATGGGAGGAAACCAGAGTACCAGGAGAAAACCCACATGAATGCAGGAGGTCTATATCACAACGTCAAACTTATAAAAGTTTGATCATTGTAATATCGAACCTTACTGTCCAAAACCCAGCAAAACCGAAAGCACAGAACAGTGATTTTTTTTTCCCAGGGAAAAAAAATTGCTGTTACGTAACAAAAAAAAAAAAACAAACTTAACCTTAAACTTAAAATGAAGTGGGGGGAATTTGCTATCCACACTCCTCTACTTAAATATACCAACTCCGAGATCGCACCACATTGGAGGAAATAGCAAAGCCCCGAAAATGGCCCATCAATTTTTTTCCCTTGGGAAAAAAGTCTATGTGCTGTGGCTTCGCTATTTTCCACTTTCGGAAGTGACATTACAACTTTTGAATGTGTTTTAGATCGACATTGTAATATAGACCTGAATGCAGGGAGAACATGCAAACTCCACACAGAAGGCACTGCAGCTGAGAATTGAACTAGAGAACCTCTTGTTGTGAGGCAACAATGCTGCCACCACACCACTGCATCTTAGTGTTATAGCACTGCTTTGCTCATAACTATAGTTTTAATACTTGAGTGAGGTACCACCAAGTTGACTTCAATGAGTATTTTCATGAGGCTATGAATTGTAAATAACTTGTCAACCTGGAAAATTTTCTATAGGAGACTTTTTTCTCACTGTAAAGTCCTACAGTTTATAGAGCACTGATATGAAGGGGTGAGCTACTCCTTGCAAAAAAGTTCATTAGTATGTGTAGTTTTCCATAAACCAACATAGTGCTTGCTCTACTATGCCTGTGAGTTTTTGTTTATAAAGGAGCACAGCAACAGATGATATTCAGTTTTGTTTCACATAAGTAAATTAATTTGAAACATTAGAAAGTTGGCTGTTCTTGATGTTCTGAATTTACCAAAACTTGGTGTATAACAGAAGCAGATGTACATACCTTACACAGATGCACCTTTGATGTTAAGTTTCTTTTCTACCAGGATACTCATAACATTAAATTTATCACTCTTTTATATCTGTGTAATTACCATGTACGTAAAATATCACTTTTTTAAATAGCCACTTGTCACAGGTTCCATACATAGAGAGATGTCCCATTTCATAAACCACTGGTAAATGTTTTGTAGGAAGATCAACATATTGTATATGTCACAAATTGGACCATTTGTAGTTAATGATGTGATTAGATAAGCAAATCTTATGGCATTCTTTGTTAGATCAATAGTAATGCCAGATTTACGGTGATCCCGGCTATGTAGATGGAGAGGAAGATGGAGCCCATTATGGTCTGAGGAACCCAACTGCCTAACATTGTTTTCATTTATAATTTCCCATGTACACAAATACAGTAGAGAGTCGATTATCCAAACTAGTTGGGACCTAGGGTAGTTTGGAAAATCAGACTGTTAGGATAATTAAACTTATAATTGAACCAGATAAAAAAACTTGTAAAATCTTGTTTTTTTCTGTATGCAGGAATACACTTTTCAACCATTCAGCAATTCCAGTGAACAATAAAGAATATTTTTCATACATGAGCTGGCTATAAGCGCAAAAAACATGCTCAAGTGAATATGTATCATTTTTACATATTCAGACTTTTCCTACCTGAAACCTTTGGAAGGCTGGTTCAGATAATTGACATTTCGGATAATAGACGTTCAGATAATTGACTCTCTACTGTATATTAGCTCCATCTATATTGCCAATGTTGGTTTAATTTTATGGAAATATGTGTTGACATTCAACACTGCTTTTTATAGATACAATAATCCACTCAGTCAAAGCCTTTTTAGTGCCAGGATAGTTGTCTGTTTATAGCTTAGCTACCGGCCATTTGAACATTTCTATTGCTATTATCCAAATGGTGACATCTGTCTTTCAACTTAGCAGATATTTTGTCATACCTACTGTTCAAAAAACATTCTTGATAAATATGCCTTAAAGTGTTTGAGGATGCTCAGGCTAATTCCTTGAAAAATGCTGATCAAAACATATGGTGATGTTTAATGCATTAGCATCTCATTAATTTCCTACTTTTGATTTTGTTATATTATTCATATTACCTTTCTGGCTGTGCCAGTATGCCAAAAACTGATTTGTTATTTTTATTTTTTTTACTGGCATTTTCAAGTTGTTCTTTCATAACTAATCCTGTAATTTCCTTATATTTTACTTTAGGTAATGATAGACTTGCTAACTATCCCTTTTCCTAACCGTTTCTCACTATTTATCATCCTCTTAAATATATTTAAAGTTACATCAATTCTAAAAAATGCTGCCTAGCCTTGTTTATTATAGCCAAGCCATTAATCATTTGCTTTTGTATGTTTAGGGTTGCCAGATTTTCAGATGCTCAAAATAAGACATAAATGGAAATGCATAATTTGTAGACAAAACATACCGTAACCACAGCAAAGGACTGGACTTCACTTTTCTGCCAAAATAAAAACTCATTTTTATAGAATGAGATTTTTGTTGTTTTCTAATTCTTTTAGACACAAAATAATTGTTGTACTCAACCATTAAAGTAAACTTAGTTAATATATTTTGTCCTAAAGGACATTAGACTTTCTCTTGGATTCTCTATACCTTGCAGGAGCTCTAGCAGGAAATATGTCTGCCGTGTGATCCAGGAACAGTCTGCAGGGGCATGCACGAGCGCTCCTGCACTAATCCTGCATGGACTAAGTTCCTGTATGCAAATCACCACATTTACAGGAGAAATCTATGCAAATGAGGTGATTTTGCAATACAGGAAGCTTGCAACCGGCTGTGCAGGACTAGTGCAATCTGTAGAAATGTACTCGGTTAGTAACCGAGTATATTTCTGCAAAATCCAAAACGGAGCTGTGGCAGCTCCAAATAAAGGCTGCATATCATGTAGTAAGCATGCCAATCACCAAGTATAAGGCCCTTGACATTGCAAACAGTGAAAAAAATACAAAAATCAACTTTTATTTTTTTTTAGCTGATCTCGGCTGTTTAAGTGTAGGGCAGCAGCGACCAAACGGGATCGGGGGAAAATAACAAAATAAACCTCAATTAAGAATTCTAAATAAAATCAGTATTCTGCCATGCAAGTCAATGGCAGGCAGAAGACAACATGGCCAGTGAGTAGTGGTTGCTAATGGAGGAGGCTCAGTATGAGACATGTAACTATGCATTAGCAGGCAATCTTATGCAAATGAGGGGTATGATAACGAATCCCAGTTTTTCCCGGCATGTGAGCCAGGTCCCAACAGTGTAAGAGTAAGAATAGCTTGGTGCAAGCCTAGGAGTTTGGTGATATCATGGGGGGCAGTGTCAGGCATACTGTAACTGGATTAAAGCCCTGTGGCTCAGGTTTGCTCCTAGCTTAGCACAGCCAAGCTAGGGGGTGTGTCTGAATCTGCCTAGCACTCTTTACATTGCCCAAGCGGGTGTGCATGCCTTGCTCCAGGTTTTAGAGGAAGAAAAAGAAAATTAAACCAGGAAATAGCAGCACTGTGCACATTTAAGCACTCTGCTTCACGGTGCACCTCCGGGCCTAAACAGGAAGGCAATGGGAAGGGAAAACAGCAGTAGGAGGGTAATCAAGGAGAACTAGCATAGCTGGCAGGTGAAATGTATCAGAATCAGCCAATTACACAGGCAGCAGACCAGCCCAGCCCAGAACACTACTATAGACTATGCAAACACCTTCCCCTCTGTTTTTTTCCACACTCTACACCACCAGTGTATACAAGCGCAGAAATCTTAACAAATAAACCTACAAAATGAGAAGGGCTGCAGCAGGCAATATAGAACAACATGTGCAAGAGGCTGAGGGTGGTGAGGATGTAAATGCTGATGATCAACACACCATGAGGAGATGGAGAACAGTGTACAGACCCAGAGTAAACTACCAGGGGCTACATGAGCTGGAGATAGTGGAGCACTATAGGGTGGACAGAGACCTCCTACAGCAAATTGTTGAGCTGTGCCGGCCACACCTGACACACCAAAATGATCGAGGGGAACCCATCCCAGTGGATACCAAGGTATGTGTAGGCCTAGGAATACAAGCCACAGGTACCTCACAAAGCTCAACTGTGGATATCATGGGGATCTCACAGGCATCAGCATCCAGAGTATTCCACCAGTTCCTGGATGCCATGTCAGCACATGCCAGTGAGCACATATATTTCCCCAACACCCATGAGGTGTTGGCTAGCAATATGAGTCTCTTCCACCAAATAGCAGAATATACTGATGTAGTGGGTGCTATAGACTGCACGCACATATGCATCAAAGCACCACCCGGTGAGCAGGGTAGGGCCTACATCAACTGCAGGGGTACCCCCTCCATCAACTGCTAGGTCATATGTGATGCCCCGGGGATTATAATGAATGTGTGTGTTAGCTGCCCTGGAAGCTATCAAGATTCCCACATATGGCATCTGATGCAGCTGTACCAGAAATTTGCCAGTGGGGACATCCCCTACGGTCATCTAGTGGGGGATGCTGGTTACACACTGGAGCCGTGGCTGATGACATCCATCAGAAATGCACAAACACCTGAACAAGAATGTCATAATAAGGCAAATGCACAGACCAGACTTATAATAGAGCATGTGTTTGGGATACTCAGGTCATGGTTCCAGTGTCTGGATACATTCGGTGGAGCCTTGCAGTACTCACCAGCTTGTACCCAAATTGTTATGGTATGTGCCATGCTACACAATATGATCCTGAGGAAACAGCTGCAGCAGGAACAGCATGGGGCAGGGCCACACAGCCCCCAGCAATGCCAAGG
This sequence comes from Protopterus annectens, assembly GCF_019279795.1. Taxonomy (NCBI): domain Eukaryota; kingdom Metazoa; phylum Chordata; order Ceratodontiformes; family Protopteridae; genus Protopterus; species Protopterus annectens. Next base: position 1,620,367,162 of record NC_056732.1, read on the forward strand.
CCTGCACAGGCACAGAGTGACTCAGAGGAGGAACAACCTGAGCCTGCCCCAGTAGGCAGATGGAGGCATGCCCAGTATGCCGAGACTGCGGCAAAGAGGCAATGCATAGCACATACACTGACACAGTAGGGACCCAGGAAATGACACCTCTCTCTGACTTACACATATGATAAAAGGGATGCCACACATGACACTACCTGTGCTCAACCATGTATAGGGAGTGTACTATGTGCATCCAACATAGGCAGCCCTCCAGCACCATCCCAATTCTGGCACAAGCTCAAGGTAAGTCGATCAACTTACCAATTGCCAAATGTAGTAGAATGTGTTGTTACCTGTATCTATGGTCAGATGTGAGCATGCAAGGGAATTGGGTGGCTGAAAGTTATGGCAGCAGAAAGTAGACACACATAGTGGCACCATGACATCTGTAACACATACTGGAATCACCATAGTAGCCAGTACAACACAGGGTGACAAAATCCACTGCAGGAAATATGCTGGGCAACATGTGTGTCCATATGACTCACACATGCTAGTCAGGGCGGTTCACATACCCAACAACAGTCTCAGCCAGCAGGACAGGTATAGACAAACCTAAACAGAGTCTGTCCTATGGCCCCTGAATAATTGTTATGGTTAATCTCCCACCCAGGCCTACAGAGACAGGCTACAGCAGGTCAAGCAGTAGGATGTTAGTTCTGAAGGGTAGGAAGTCAGACACTAATATGTAGGGCAACCAACACTATGATCTGTAGTACACTGGTATTCCTCTAGTCAGCATGATAGGTAAGAATGCAGAATTAAATGGAGTACCTGACATACCAGTACAGTAATAGCAAATGTGTACAACTATCAAGTGTGCCCCCCATCCTACACAGTACTGTTATAACAGTCAGGTGTGCCCCCCAATCCTATGTAGAAATGTATAAATGGACAGGTGCACTCCCCCACCCTATGTAGTAATGTAATAACAGTCAGGTGTGCCCCCCATCCTGTGCAGAAATGTAGAAATAGACAGGTGTGCCCCCCACCCTATGTAGTAACATAATAACAGTCAGATGTGCCCCCCAATCCTGTGTAGAAATGTAGAAATAGACAAGTGTACCCCCCATCCTATGCAAAATGTAGTAACAGTCAATGCCAAATGCTCGATGGATACCCTGCAGAAACAGCATGCTACCTGTCGGTGTACAACACAAAGATCAGCACTGCAGTACAAACTACCTGGACTCAATCCACACATTAAATACAGATGGGCATACTGGGCATGCTCACACACTTAGAGAAATGAAGGCAATGTCAGTCAACAACATACTGAAAGGTCATACTGGGCATGCTCACAAACTTAAACACATGAAGGCCATGTCTGCAAACACCAGTGGACCAGACATATCTAGCAGTCACAGTTGTTAGTGCAGACACTCGTCAGTATGCACCACTTATGCCTTGCACACACAGTGGATAGGAATACATACATATATGTAAGAACAACACACTATAATAAGTCAAAGGTAGACATACATAGATATGTGGAAGAGGGTGACTGTGACAAGGAGCCATCCAGGCCTGTCCCACCCAGCACACAGCCAAAGGGCCCCAACCACATGAGGTTCAGATGTCACTCACTACAGATACTAGCCACCAGTATCTGTCAGCATTACAGACTATGTGGTGCATGTGCTAGCTGTGCAACATGACTGTGCAAGGAAGTCATCTAGCAGCTGTATACACATACCTGTGAAATATGACCCTGTATGTGCCCGCATGTGGCGAGTCAACCTCTAGATTAATGGGTTATGGCTCATGCACACACACTGCCCTCCCCATAGCCTTACTATGACAAGCCTGCTGAGGTCATCCACTGTGAAATACACCTTTGGGAGAGTTATAACCCAGTAATATCCACAGCATGTGCCATAACTGCGTACTCCTGTAGTGTGATAAATTAGTTTAGTAGGAGTTCTAATCCCAGCCTTGGCAACTGTGAGTATGTCTCTCTGTCTGTGTAGAGCAATACCTTTTAGGGTAGTCACATTCCCTACAGTTGAAATGCTCTACTTTGGTAAGGCTGCTAATGTCATCCAACTAGAAATACATCTGTTTGAAGATTGCAGCCCCGTCATCTCCATAGTGCATGCCATAGCTGCGTACTGCTGTTGTGTGATACATTAGTTAGGTAGGAGCTCTAATCCCCTGTCTGTGTAGAGAGCAATGCTTTTTAGGGTAGTTACACTCCATACAATTCGTATGCTGTACTTTTGCAAGGCTGCTGATGTCATCCACCTAGAAATACACCTCTGGGTAGTTTGTAGCCTAGTAATCTCTGTAGTATGTCCTGTAACTGTGTACTGCTGTAGTGTGATATAGAATAGGGAGCAATGCATTTTTGGCCAGTCACACTCAATACATTTCAAATGCCCTACTTTGGCAATCCTGCTGTCATTCACTGTGAAATACACCTTTGGGGAAGGAGCTCTCCAGAAATCCCTGTGGTGCATCCTATAACAGCTTCATGTTGTAGTGTGCTATAGACCTCTGTTAGGGGTTCTATACCCACACCTGTTGGTTGTGTGTGTTTCAATGTCTGTGTAGGGAGCAGTGCGTTTTTAGCCTAGCCACACTCACTACAATTCAAATGCCTTACTTTGGCAATCCTGCTGATGTCATTCACTGTGAAATATACCTTTGGGGAAGGAATTTTCCAGTAATCTCCATGGTGCATCCTATAACAGCTTTATGCTGTAGTATGATATAGACCTCTGTTAAGGGTTCTATACTCACACTTGTTGATTGTGGATGTTTTGTGTGTGTTTCAATGTCTTTGTAGGGAGCAGTGTGTTTTAGCCTAGCCACACTCACTACAATTCAAATGCACTACTTTAGCAATCCTGTGGATGTCATTCAATGTGAAATACACCTTTGGGGAAAGAGTACTTCAGTAATCTATGTGGTGTGTACTATAACTGCATACTGCTATAATGTAATAAAATAGTTAGTTAGGAGTTCTAATCCCAGACATGGTGTGTGTGTGTGTGTGTGTGTGTGTGTGTGTGTGTGTGTGTGTGTGTGTGTGTGTGTGTGTGTGTGTGTGTGTGTGTGTGTGTGTGTGTGTGACTTGTATCCTGTGTGGAGGTGAATGTGAGTGTGTAAAAAGTGGGCCCAATGTGGGTTGTGCAAATTTCTTATATGGTGGCCCTACTATATATCACAATGTCCACCGTAGAGGGATAACAGATGTGAAATAGCTGAGATGCTGGGGTGCAGATCCATATCCATGCATGTGACATCAAAGCCAGGCAAACAAAGTTAGCAACCCTAGTATTAGCCAGAGAACACTCACAACCCATGTCTCATATACACACACACACACACACACACACACACACACACACACACACACACACACACACACACACACACACTTGCCTAGGCAACAGCTGCTACGTTGGTAGTACACTGCATATTGCCCACTGATAGTAACTATGTAGTGATTGCAGTGGTATACAGAGGGCATGGCACCTTGTCCATCTGTCCAATAGGCATGTATATGCAGACAGTGCACCTTCCCCTTGTTCCCCACTGGACACCTGCAACATCTGTGGTGCCATCAAATGTGAACCACAAAGGACATACCATGCCTGAAAACATGCCCTGTATGGACACATGCCACTGATACCAGGGAATGCCATTAGCATGCTATCAATGTAGGTGCAGGGTAAACCTGCTGTCCATTACCAATTCCCACCACATGAGGCCAAACCTGGCACATCTGATGGCCTCTGCACCAATCAGTGTCCTCCACTTGCTAACTGCATGCAGCTTGTTGTGTAGTACATTCAATTACTAGTGTTATGGCAACCACCTACTATAAATCCCTACATCATGTGGGTGTGCTACCTTTATCTTTCCTGCATGATGGACATCCTTCCTGTGTGTGGACATCAGTGTTACAGACAGCAGGTAGCAATACATCTTTTGAGAACTGGCACACTCAGATAGCTACATATTTGTCGGAGGTTCCAAAACTACAGGCAGAGTGTGAGTAGAGTTCAGTTATGCTTTGTATAGTACTGGTGTTACAGGGTGTGTGTATAAATACTAGTTTACCTTGGAATGCAGTCTGTCTGCATAGCTCTCAACTGTGGGCCTATCCTGTTGGTGGCCAGAGGTGTGCCTAACATGTTTTGTCTGTCCACCACACAGGTCCTGTGCCAGATATTTCAATGGCAGTGTGTGTGTTGAGGGCTATCAGTACATGGCTATATCCATTTATGTTTCTAACCTCAATTCCCTGACTAAAGGTATGTTGCAGACTATCCTGTAACACCAGTGACTTTATTAGTGTATGGCAACAGTTTTCCACATATGATCCTGTGTTCCAGTCTCTGTCTTCCATCTACATACCAAGCTTTGCACATATTACATGCTGTCAGGGGTTGTTCTGTAGTGGGCTGTGAGTATATCACACTGTATATCACACTGCCATTGCTGTCATCTGTCCACTGCTGTTGTATCCCCCACACATATGGTGGAGCTGGGGCCATATATATGTGGGCTTCACCTACACAATACATCTGTGCCCTTATGCACTCCAGAGGCCGGTGTATGTAACAGTGGTATATGGCCCTTTATTATTGAGTCTGAGAGGGATGCACCATAAATAACCTATGCTGTTACAAACTGTGGGGTATCAGGGGTGAGCTGCTTTAAGGTATCTGGATGTACAGTACCATATACTTCACCTATATTTACATTACTTACATAACTTGGGTTAATGCAGGCCTACTGCCTCCTGACATACAGACTGTTCTGTTTGTCAGTGTGCTTGTGATGGTGTCAGTTATACCTTGTTATGTAACAGTTACATCCCATTTGGTCAACTGAAGTCTTTACCACCTAATGATTTTGTACAGAGTGTAATAGAGGCTGGTGGACTATACACCTGCATTACTTACTGATGATTGTTTGGTATCCTGTGGGCCAGTCTGTCTTTACTATTGTACAATTTGAAGGGCTTGAGCTGGGCAGCAACAGTTGTGAAACTTTCCAGACTACTGTATTAGTATAACTGTTTCATAGTTGCATTACTCTGTTTATATGGATGTCAGTGTCTGAACAGCTATATGACATGGCATATAGAACTGTAATAGTACACAAATAAAGGTTTTCCATTTCTGCAAACCTGTGTGTGGTGTTTTTTCCTATGACCTCTCTGTGGGTATATGTTGCAGGCGATGATTATCAATTGTATGGGTGGCCCATACAGTGTCCAGTTGTTAAGGTGTTAACTGTAGGGATAGTGGCTGTTCCATAGTGTGTGCACCTTGTACATATGTATCTTACTGCACATATCTCTGCGTGTGTATGTGTAGTCACATGTATATATATATATATATATATATATATATATATATATATATATATCTATATATCTATATGGATCTACCTGAAAAGACCAAAAGCGCAAAACACCGACAATGACATGGCCGACAGCACATCACCGACAACCTAAATCTAAATCTTGACAACTGTATAAAATCATTGAAAAGGAACATACAATTCCCTTTCAACTGTTAGCAGGGGGGCTATGCCCTCTGCACCTCCCTTGAGGGGCTCTGCCCCCACACCCCGTACCTTTAATATACCAACTTTGAGATCACACTGCAGTGCAGGAATGAAAATCTTTCCATTCTGTACTATTGTGAGATGCCAGTTCTGCATTGTTGGCATTCCGAATGTCGATAGTATGGTATCGGCCATAAGGTTGTCGGCATTCTGGAGTGTCGACAATGTCAGGTAGACCTATATATATATATATATATATATATATATATATATATATATATATATATATATATGTATACCTGTATCTGCATATATGTGTCTGTGTATATGTATCCTGGGGATGTTGATAGCTTCCACATTTTACATTTCCTATGGAAGCCAGACTGTACTGCATGATATGTTACCAGTACCAGCCTGACATCATATCATACAGGTGGGATGAAGTAATATTAACATCTTGTGCCCATGTCGTGTCAGGTCCTGGTTATGGGATCTGCAACACTTGGTAGTGTATTGCAGGGTGGACATGTTTGGCTGTTTGGGAGGTATGCCTATTCATACAAGACGTATATTGTTTGGGGCCTCTCAACCTCATTAACGGTGCATGTGGACATATATGTTTTAGTTAATCTACCATTGCTATCTACAAATGTATGGCCATATATATATATATATATATATATATATATATATATATATATATATATATATATATATATATATACATATATATATATATATATATATATATATATATATACATACATATATATATATATATATATATATATATATATATATATATATATATGTATATATATAGATATCTGCTTACATATATATAACTATGTCTGCATATGCCTACATAGATATATATCTGTGTACATATATGTAACTTGCTGTGTATATGTAGACATATAGGTGTAGACATATATATGTGTTGATGTAGGCATTTGCATGTATATATGTTCATATATATTTATATATATGTATATATTTCTAATTTTATATATATATATGTATGTATCTCTACATATATAGATATGTTGTATGTGTTTACATATTAATATATTTACACCACACATACATCTAAATGTTAGAATACATTCTCTGTACTGTTGCATGACTGGGCTGGATGATACGTTTCTGAAAACATCAGCTTGCTGTATATCTGGCAAGGCTTAGTGGTAAATCACTTTGTCGATGGTGTGCAGGGTCCTGGGTTCAAGGCTTGCAGAAGCTGTTTATTTTGTTGCTGGGCAGAACATGGGCCATTGGATACAGAGTGATTAAGGCACTTTTAAGCAGTTGTAAGTGGGGTTGCATGGGTGTGCACAGAGGTAAGCACTGCTAACTTCCAGTTACAGTGTCTTATACTCAATTAGCTTCTAAATTTCTTAACCTGTGTAGGCATTGCTTACCCCCATGCAAACAGGTTTAAACCCACTTACTGCTATTTAAAAGTGCTCACTGCCACTTACCGTGCACTAATTCCTTTAAAAGACAAGAAAAAGGGGTTGATAGGAAAGTCATAAAAAAGGGGCACAAAGAGGGAAAGACAGTAGGGAAAATAACTAGGGATGTGCAGGAAGGCTGTAGGGAAGGTCCATAGCTGCCCATTTCTTCTACAGCATCAGCTGCACATATACACTGCATTTGGAGGTAGATTTGGACACTCAAACTCCTGGCATAAGTGTGAGGATAACAATAATAAGTTGTGATTCCAATTAGATCAGATTACATGTGTCCAGTGGACATGTGTGCGAAATGGACAGCTATGTATGGGGTGAGATTTTTTTGTGGGAACAGATTGCCCTTTTCATTTTTTTTTCAGGTGAGAGTGGGATATTGGGGAGGAGTAGTAGAGGTATATTTAGGGAGGTAGGTTGGGTAGGTTAACAGACAAGGCAAACAAGATGCATACAGGGGCTGTATATGACACATATGGGGAGTAAACACCTTGATGGGGAGGGTGTTGAGATATCGGAAGCCCACAAGCCCCCTTGTGGTAACAGTGGGACTGAGGTCCCCACCCATGGGCAGTCACCACTGCACCTTCACAACCCCTAAGGTGGATGTGCTAGGGGCTGAGTCGAAGAGCCAGGATGACTCTCTAATCATGACATGTGGCCCTTGAGCTGGCGTAGAACATCACCAAACTGCTCATTGATCACTCTACGCATGACAACCCCAACCTGGCGATGGGTGACAGGTGCCTGTCCATGCCCACTCCCAATGGGGGGATGAGCCCCATCCCCTGAGGCAGTTCCACTCGAAGGTGTTGCAGGACCAATGGACAGGGAGGCCCGCTCCATTGCAGCCATGGGGGACATAAGGGGAATATTTAGCCATACCTATCCATGATATACCTGAGCTGGCAATTATTACACACATACTGGGGTGATACACATGGCTGGAACATCCCCTAATGCTCTAGACTCTTGGAGCCACTCCTCCAAGAGGTTCCCCTTATGCCGCTTCAGGTTGGCATAGTGATGTCTGACCTGCTCACCAGTTTGGGGTATGCCAGTGGCAATGGTGAGGTCACAGGCGAGGCGGTCCCAGGCTTCCGCCTTATATTCTGATCCCTGGTACTGGCCCTGCAGCAGTCTCTGAGAATGGTCTATAACTAGGAGTTCTGCCATATCCTTGGACTCTTGGATGCACCAGGGCTGCACCCGACAGTGTACACCTTCTCCCCTTACTGCCATAGTGTCTGCAAGGGGAAGATCCAACCAGTTATGAATTGTATTCCCACCTCCTGGAATTAAGTAGGGCTGCTTTCCCGCACTTTTCTGTGATTAGCCAGTTTTGAAAAGACTAAGCTATGGGCAAACCTGCATTGTTTAAAGGGGTGTACCACTGGGCACAATGAGTTAGCTGGTCTGCATATTGCTCACACTTCCTAAGCTGGCCTGTGCAATGCTTAGCATTGCTTACATTAGACTTTGCATTATACTGCCTTTTTGGCATTGAGTTATTAATCATTACACCTTATATGTATGCCTGGTATCTATGATTACTGTGTATATACACTCTGTGGGTCCTTGTGTTTTATTGGGGACTTCGACACTCTATTACAATTACATCTCACTTCTGGGCTTACTGCTGTACTCCAGTTCACATATTCATGGTATATAGTGGGTTATGGAACATATGACTGTATACTGATTCCTTTCACAGGTTCAATTTGGTTATACTATGGTGAGGACTTGTTTGCTGATACCTCATTTGTCTGTGCTTCTGTGATGGCATGGTGATTACCTACTGTGACTATGGTGTATAGGGTTCTGGGTTTGAGACCTGCGTGGCTGTTTATTTTCTTGATGGGCATAACAAGGGCCATTGGATACAGAGTGATTAAGGCACTTTTGAGCAGTTGTAAGTGGGTTTACATGACAGTAAGCACTCCTAACCTGCTGTTACATATGCTTACAGAGAGATAGCTTCAGAATTGCTTAGCCAGTGTAGGCATTGCTTACCGCCACACAAACGGGCTTACGGCCACTTACTAGTGTTTAAATATGCTTACTACTGCTTATTTGTGCTTAAACCTGCTTACTAGTGCCTCATTCATTATGACATTGACACCTCACATGTGCATTTACTGCAGTACTCCAGTTCATACATATATGTTATTTAGTGGGTTATGCAACAAAAATATTGGTTATAATGTGCTTTGCCATGTAAAACGCAATGTGCTGCAGGGGGACTCGAACCGACTACCAGCTTGCAAGGAGAATGCTCTGCCCACTACACTATTGCTATGATGGTTCATTTGCATATATCTTCCTTGTTATCCTCTTCAGCTATTTAAGCTGTATTAACTGTAGCTAAGCGATGGGCACACCCACGCATCTACAGTTAGCTTTAATTGGATTTAAAAAATAAAAGGGTTTCTTCATTTTATTTATATATGTTGTTGTTATTGTACACAAGGGGGACTGTTGGTCGGGATATGCGGTCACCTGTGAGGGTTCTCGCTCATTGCATACCCCCTTCTGCTGTTCTACATTGTGAGGGTGTGTTTATTCTGAGAGTTCTGCTCTCAGACATGCCCCCTGCACTCTTACATACTCTATATAAGCCTAGGAGCTCGGGCAGCATGCCTCATTAATATGCAGCATGCGCTGCTGTCCTGCTCCTAAATGGTCACTTCCGTGCAGGACTAAGCTAGTTCTGCACAGAAGATTAGTAAATCCGGTGGTTTGTTTTCATTTTTCCTAAGATGTAACCACTCAAATAGAGACGGTCTTGTAGAATTAGGGACAGGTGATGAATAAGTATGTTTTGCAGATACTGCATCCATATCCAATTTTCTTTCAAGGACATTAATATATTTTGGCTTATTTTTTCCTCTGTGTTAACAGTCTTTATGCTGAACAAAGCAACATTTTCCATCAGACACCTTTAAAGGGACTTTCAAATGATACACAAGCTGTAATTTGATTGTGATCACTGACATTAATGGCCACAAGTGAAGCTGGGATGCATACACTGATTTCAGTACTTATGAAGAATAAATGTAAGGTATTAGATCTCCAAGCAATCATTTAGTTCAAATTTGCTGAACATTGCAAAAACAGCATGTTAGAGAATGCTTATTTTGGACAGATTACATGTACCTACATTGGGTGTCCAGCCTTTATTTATGATGCAACAAATAAAACCAGAAACTGTGGCAAGATCCAATTACTGGGCACACAGTTTACTATCATTATTTCGAATCACACTCGGTCGACCACACTATGTTCGACAACAGAAAGTCAAACACAGCAATATCGAACTTTAAATGCAAGCCTAGGAATGGGTTTTAACATGGGTTGAGATAGGGGTTCACTGCTACAAACCTTGCCCCTATCTCGACCCATGTTAAAACCCATTCCTAGGCTTGCTTTTAAAGTTCAGTATTGCTGTGTTCGACTTTCCATTGTCGAACATAGTGAGGTCGACTGAGTGTGATTTGAAATAATGATAGTAAACCCAATTTACATCTAATTGTTTTACCAAATAGCTATTTTTTCTTTTTCTTCCTTCCTTCCTTTTCCTTCCTATTTGTTAGGGTTTAAAATAATTGGTACGAAAGTTTTATTTGCCAACATTCTGATGGTCGCACACAAATACCAACTAGTTATTTCTGACTGCTCTAGCTCATCATGCATCTCTTAGCTCTCAGTGCGATATGTGATGTTAAATTCAGACTTGAACAGCTGCTGTGTTACCTTTCCTAACCAATCTTCTCTTCATTGTAGTGTCTTCTGGGTACTAGAGGAAAATGTAAAAGGATTAAAATCAGTCTACCAAGTTCAAGGAATAAAAACAGTAAATTCAGAGACCTGGAGCTTAGCCTAAGACTTAGAATAATGGCATCCTTGCTGTCACACATTGACAGATAAATCCATCCATCCATAATCCCTTTTTCTCATTTTTGCACATTGTGTTGGGTTGTCACTTCAACAGTGACAATCATCTACAGCCAAGGTTTACACCACCAGGTGGATAGCCTTACCACAGTAGTTCTTCCACACCACTCACTCACATGCACACTCACACCTATGGCCAGTTTAGAGTGTCCAATCAACCTACTGCATGTCTTTGGAAAGTGGGAGGAAGCTGAAGCATCCAGAGGGAATCACATTAACACAGAGAGGGCATACAGACTCCGCACAGAAAGAACCTCAGCCAAGAATCGAACCTCTTGCTGTGAGGTGACAACACTATCTGCTGTGCCACTGTGCTGCCCTAACTGCCACATTAATGGCTTCAAACAAAGATTTGCATAATAAGCCCCTACCACTCCGTGAACAACAAAAATACATTAGTCTTATACTAAATCCTAACTTAAATTTTCCGCAACACATTGAGAAAACTACTGGAAAGTACTAAATCAACTAAAATTGTTACAGTTTCACACCTCCTTTCACATGTGACAGAAGAAGTCATGCTTAGAAATATTCTAATTCCAAAAATGGAATGTGGTCTCCCACTCAAAACATTCCATTTCTCTAATAATACCCATCTTAGGCAAATGACTGATAATAAAATCTTTCTCTCAGTGCTCCTAACAATAGAGGCACCACTGTGAACTACTAGCCAGAGTCAATTGGCTATCAACCCAAAACAGAGCTTCTTCTTCAGCTCTTTGCTTTTCAAGGTTATCGAGCTTCAATTCTATTTTCCACTGGAGTATTTACTTACCACTAAAGTCCTATACATACCTGGAATTCCCAAATTGGGGTAATATCACTACTTGGAGTGGGAAGTCAGTTATAGGAGAAGCATTCATAGATACATACTAGGCTATCTGCCCAAGGGCCTACGTAAACCTAGCCAACAAGGTTCCCTGGCTTACACCACCCAAGAAAGTTAATTTCCTGTGCCCCTATTGAGCAGAGCCACAGAAGTGATCCCCGGGGTGTATTTCCTATTTCCCATCCACTCATCAAGATTGTTCTTGAAGAGTGCTAATGAGGAACTTTGCTTGACATAGATGGGTAGCTTGTTCCAGAGTATAGGAAGTCTGTGGGACAGGAATCTATCCCTCCAGCATGTCCTGTTTATTGTGGTGACAAGGTTTAGGTCCCTAGAGCATGTAGCTTGGAGGGATTGGGATTTCTTTAGGTGTAGCATGTCCAACAGCTCTGGGTTTAACATAGTTTTATATGTTAGGCAGAGATTTCCTTGGAGTAGGCGATATGCTACAGAGTAAAGCTGGAGTTTTTTGAGACAGTCAGTGTAGGGCATCTGTTTGAGGCCAGTAATCCTGTTTGTGAGATACTTCTGTGGTCTTTCCAGCTGCTGCAGATGTCTTGTGAGGTACATTCCGAAAGGGGTGTTGTACTCTATAATGGGTTTAATGAGTGCTGAGTAGAGGGGAACAATGATCTCTTTTTTCCTGGATGAGAACCCTTTTGTGATGAGGTGTGCCACATAAAAGGATTTCCTTACTACTGTAGAGATGTGATTATCAAAGGAGTGACTACTGTCCACCTAGGTCCCAAGGTTTCTTATCACACATTCGGCATTAAGTAGACTGCCATTTGTGTGGTAGTTCATGGGTACAGGGTTTTTATCAAAGGGGATGACAATGCACTTTTTGGCATTGAGCTTGAGGCCATGCCAGCCAAGCCAGTCACAAGTGGAGTCCCACAGGGCTCTGTCATGGGACCCCTCTTGTTTGGCATTTATTTCTCAGATGTGCAGGCAAACACAGGGGGGTTGTGGCTGACAAAGTTCGCAGATGACTGCAAACTAGGCCCCATAGTCAACACACCAGCTGACACATGCATCCTCCAGAAGGGCCTCACAGAAACAGACGACTGGTGCCAGAGTCATGGCCTTAAACTAAATGCCAAAAAATATATAGTCATCCCCTTTGGAAAAAAACTAAGTACCCACAAATTACCACATAGGTGGTAATCCATTAAGTACAGAAAAAGTAATCAGAGACCTAGGGACCCAAGTTGACAGTGATCTCTCATTTGACACCCACGTCGCCAATGTGGTTAGAAAGACCTTCTTCCTTGCCCACCTTATCATGAAGGGATTCACATCCAGATCAAAGGATGTCATTGTACCCTTATATTCCTCCCTTATCAGGCCTATGATTGAGTACAATGCCCCATTTGGTATGTACCTCACCCGGCACCTGCAGCAGCTGGAGAGACCCCAAAAGTACCTTACCAAAAGGATCAAGGGTCTCCAGCACATGTCATATGCTGCCAGACTGAAAAAGCTCCAGCTCTATTCAGTAGCATACCGCCTGCTCAGAGGTGATCTGTGCCTTACGTACAAGGCCATGTCCAATTCAGAATTAATGGACATGCTCCACCTCAAAAAATCCAAATCCATCAGAGCCACGAGAGCTAAAGATCTAAACTTCAGCACAAATATGAATAGGACATGCTGGAGGGACAGATTCATAACCCAGAGGCTTCCTGCACTCTGGAACAGGATACCTGTCCATGTTAGGCAGAGCCCCTCACTGACTCTCTTCAAGAGAAATCTGAATGAATGGATGGGTGATCGTAGGTTTACCCCGGGGGTCATCTCTGTGTCATTGCTAGATAGAGGCACAGTAAACTAAATTTCATTTAAATTGTACACTTTTGTATCATTACATGGGGTGGCGAAAGCCACATACACTTTGGCTAGGCTTATAAATGGCCTAGGGCAGATAGCCTAGTACTATACTATGAAACTATGCCTATGACATCAGGCATCTGTCTCAGTGAGGCCCTTCTGTAGCATGTCCACATCATTTGGGGACTCAGCTATGGTTCCTAGTTTGCAGTCATCTGCGAACTTCATTAGCCAGAGGCCTTGCGTGTTAGCCTGTACTTCAGAGAAGTAGATACCAAACAGGAGAGGTCCCAGGACTGAACCCTGTGGTACTCCACTTGTCACTGGTTTGAAGTCAGATTTGGGGTCTGCAACATTTGCAGTGTGGGTTCTGTCAGTGAGCCATTTAGCAACCCATCTTGTGATGTAGGGATATATACCTAGTTTAGTGAGTTTAGCTATAATTCCAGAACGGTGGATGGTGTCAAAAGCCTTGGCGAGGTCAAGATAGGCTGTGTGAACCACCTTATCCTCCTCTACGGCCTTGATGACTGCCTCAAAGAAGTCGATCAGGTTCAGAAGGCATGATCTGCCTTTCACAAAACCGAACTGGATGGGGTCCAGAGTTTGGAGGTTACCAATGTCTTTGTTTATGAGTTCCATGATGATACGTTCCATGGCCTTGCAGACCAGGATCGTCAGACTAAGAGGGCAATAGTTCCCAGGATAGTGGTGGCTCCCCCTTTGTGGAGTGGGATAACTGTTGCTGTGTGCCATTCAATGGGCACAAAGCCTGATGTGAGACTATGATTGAAAATAGTGCTTAGGTGGGGAGCCAGTTCATTCTGAAGGTTGTGTAACATGCAGCTGGGAATATTGTCTGGTCCCATTGATGCCGTGTTTTTGGTTTAAGAGAGTGCAGCTTTTACCTGCATAGATGTGATTACAGGGACTCTGCATTTTTCCTGTATAGCTATGGGCCCTTTGGGGGTGGCGGGTGGGTAACATTAGCAGTGAACCTATCTGCCAGGATGTTGGCAATATCAGTTGGTTCTGTAATTTTCATGCTGTTGTGCTGTAACTCAGAGCAGATCTGGGTGTTGCCATTGAGATTCTTGACATAGCTATAGAATGCTTTGCATTGCCCTTAGAATCAGTGGCAATTTTGTTTTCATAGCTAGTTTTCGAGGATCTTATAAGGGATCTCAGCTTCTTATTGAGGCTGACCAGGGAGCACCTCCACTCATGGGATTTTACTCTCTTTTGCAACAGTTCCTTCTGTTTTAGAGTTTGTTTATGGCAGGGGACCACCAGATTGTCTTCCTTTTTTTGGGAGATAGTGTCTTGGTTCTGTTTGGGATAGCATGATCCATGCACTCGTGTAAGTGCTTATAGAGTGCATTTGTGTAGGATTCAGCAGTCGTAACTGTATTGTCCATCTGCATGGGAGTCATGAGGTTCGCCACTTCTGTCTTAAGAAGCATGAAGTTGGCTTCGAAGAAAAATTTTCCCATGGTTTCCTTAATGGTGGGTGGGGGCAGGATGTGGATATCTAGGGTGATTAGCTTATGGTTGGATCTGACCAACGAGGAGTTGGCTTCAGGTGTGGAACACCTGTCACTCATGTTGGTAATGACTAGGTCTAGGATATTGTTGTCCCTGGTGGGGGGTGTGGATAAGTTGATCCAGGACATTGGAATTTATGAATTCCAGAAAGCATTGAGTGAAGGAGTTGGTACATGAGTAGTTTTCCCAGTTAATGGTGGGGTAGTTGAAATTGCCCATTAATAGGGTGTTTGGTTGAACCCTAATATTTTCCAGTATATCAAGAAAAGAGGAGTGGGAATCCTGGAGCATGGTGGGGGATCTGTAGCAAGCTACAATTTGGATTGCAGTTTTGCCCAAAGCTAGTTGCACTTGGATAACCTCGGCTGGATTATGCTGTGCAACTAGCCTGGAGGACTGCATATCCTAAATGTGTATGGACACACCTCCGCCTTTGGTGTTGTGGTTAGATGGCCGAAAAATGTGGTATGAGTTAGCCTGGTAATGCAGGAGTGCTCTCTAGAGCCTTGAACCAGGTCTCAGTCGCTGCACAGATATCAATGTTCTCCATTTTAAGGAGTGCCTCAAATGAGTGCATTTTGAGATTTAGACTTCTAGTACTGAGTAGCATTACCTTCAGTTTTTGCTTGCCTGTTCCTGTTATGGTGGTGAATTTGTCATTTGAACCTTGCCTAAAAAAGGCACTATGGGGGCAGCAAGAGCTTTTTTAGCCAGTATCTGGAATCCTAAGGGCGACAGGTACAGGTCATCTGTGGCAAAGCATCGTGGTCTATAGCTATATATATATATATATATATATATATATATATATATATATATATATATATATATATATGCGTGTGTGTGTGTGTGTGTGTGTGTGTGTGTGTGTGTGTGTATAGATATAAGTATAGCTATAGATATATAGATATATATGTGTGTGTGCGTGTGTGTGTATAAAAACATATATATGTGTGTAGAGAGAGAGATAAATACAGACTACATGTAGACACTTTACTAGTAGTTCATAATCTCCAGTCCTCAGATCTCCTTGACTAGATAGACACATTTATTATGGGTTTATGCTATAATTACTAGTAGTTCATAATCTCCAGTCCTCAGATCTCCTTGACTAGATAGACACATTTATTATGGGTTTATGCTATAATATACATTACAGTGTCCTACTACTGCTATAATATCAGTTCTACATCACATTGATACTACCAGACTCACATTGGATAGCAAACAACTTAGTGAACTAGTATAAGTCATGTTGAACAGTTAGACTCTGTAAAATTTGTTATTTATTTTTTTATCATTATTTATTATTTGTTGACTGGGAATGTCTGACTAGGTTCCACAGATCCTGTTTTCAGCAGAGGCCCAGGGAGAAATGCTCCAGAAGCATGTCTTTAGAATGTGGAAGGAAACCCACACAAACGCAGGGAGAACATGCAAACTCCACACAGAAGGCACCCCAGCCGAGAATCGAACCAGAGAACCTCTTGCTGTGAGACGACAGCATTAACCGCTGCACCACTGCGCCACCCTTATAACTTCTGTATTGACTTTGTGCAACTGTCATTATCCCTATTAAGGTGTAAGATTGTCCAAAAATTCTGTAATGATGTTCATTCCGAATTCATAGTTGATCTGGCAAAACTGGGTTGTAGCTGCAAAGGATGAGCTGATAAGACCAGACACCCAGTTAATAGACAGCAATATAACTAAATAAAAAGCAAAATCAAATACATTTTCCATTTCTGTCTCATTTACATATAAATAACTCCCTCAGAAGAGACTGCCAAGTGGAAAGTGTTGGAAGAGTGGTACTTTTTTTGTTTTAACATACACAGAGTCAGGCAACTAGCCACTGCTCTGCTGTATTCATCTGTGCAGCTCAAGGAATCTGCTGCGTTCTGCTAACCATAAGTACAATTTTATAATGTATTTTGCACCTTTTTAAACTGTATTTTTGTTATATTGTTGATTTTTTAAAACTGTATTTGCTGATTTGCTGCACTTTTCGTCTCATGCAGCATAGACTAGATTCAGACCTGTTGAATCTGGTTCTTTGTATTAAACTGAGCACTAAACCAGGCTATCTTTTGTTGGACAGGGTCCCCTGCATCCTTGTGGCAGGAGAGTGCAGTTAGGCCTCATCTGAGTGAATGTTGCTGCTGGCAGGGCTCAGTTTTGACCTTTTTTATTGATTACATTGTTTAATTCAGTCTGCTCACTGTTGCTACATAAGCGCTATGTTTGTGCAGTTTTGCACTTGTTTTAACACAGCTCCACAAATTTAGATGTCCAGCCACTAGTCTGCAGTATTCATCTGTTTACACATGGCACACCACCATGCACCACCATGCACTACTGTGCAGTAGGGGTAACTATTGGTGGTTATAGATGCAAAATATTCAGTAGATAAATTGTCCCTTAACAGCTGCCCGTGATCTGGCTCAGAAGTCCTTAAAATGTGCTTAGCTGCTCAGAGAGCACCTCTGCTGCACTTTTGCCCATTAAGCAGTCCCAAAACCACCAAATCTACAACAGTCTCATGTCATTTAGGGAACCCCGATAGTATAGACCCTTTATAGCGCACCTCATTAGTGTAGACCCTGCTTCGAGCACCCATTTATACCACACCCCTCCATTTTCTCTCCCCACTGTGAAAACAGGACTTAACTTAACATTATGGATGGTCAGTTTCCCCTCCATTTCTCCTACCAGCCTGATTGACATGGGTATTCTGAGGCAGTGTAGCAACTGTCTCATGTACACTGACAGCCCTCTAATCCTAAATCACCCAATCGCCTTGGAACAAATAGTATGCAACCTCACAAGGGGCTCAACTATTCTCGACCTGGTCCTCACCAACATTGGTGACCATTCCACCACCACAAGTATAGGACCCTCACTGGTTAAATCTGATCACAAATCAGTCACATTTAAAATAGCTATAACACCTGAAACCCTCTTAGGTGAAATCAGGCAAAAAAATCACCAAAGCTAATTATACCCTCTTAAGGGATGGCATAAATAATTTCCAAGCTCCTGTTCCCACAGATGTCATTGAAAACTATATTAAGGTATACAAAAATGCCCTGAATGACAGGGCCATGTTCTCACAACTGCAGTGCCAAACACATTGCATCCCAGCAAGACACAGTCCAGCAGTAATCCATACTAATTGTTTGGATGTAATATCTGTCATCATCTAAAAAATGGATATGGCATGAATGTGGGCCCAGACATATAAACAGTACACAGGTGGAAGTACCCTAGACTGACAGTGTATAAAATATTACTGTCAAATGGGCATACTTTTGGATTTGTACATACAGATTAGCAGCATATTAGTTGGCTGTGTAATATGAAATACTGATGTAGTCTGGCCAAACACTGGCAGATCACAAAAGGCACAGGCATGAAGTACTGAGAAACCACTAATGTCTCCACATAAAACAGCATAAGGGTAATGCCCCACTTATATCTGTGAGTCAGCTGCAAGAAGCTTCCATAGCACACATGCACTCAGCTCACCCCACCATCAGCCACAGATACCTCACAGGTCATATCCTTGCTGTTGGGAATGAGTACAATATGACCCCCACTTCTGTATGGGAATACCCACAGAATACAGCATGCTGAAGAGGTGTCCCATGCAGGTGTGTCCCTAGCTGTAAGCAGCACCCTGCCAGCATCCACACTGATGGATTAATAAGGACAGAAACTATTGCCATTAACACCTTGCACACCTACTCTGTCATCCCAGGCGAATACAGTGACTTGCAGACTGGAACTTTAGGAGTGACAGAATGCACTGGCTTGCTACAGATGGTCGTCATCACTACCAAATGCCTTACAGTCATCTGTCAAAGGCCTGCATCTCACCCATATTGCCAGTGTGTGTTATCTCATGGACTCCCAAATAATGACATAACATAGTCCACAGAACACAAATGCAAAGCCATGTCGACAAATCCCAGTAACATGTCCACCATATCCTACTGCATGAGCTGTGAACCATCTCCTAAATACTGCAAGGATGAAGTGATAACTATAAGGATACTTATCAGATATCATTTGCATAATGTTAGGAAGAGGACAGAATAACAGAGCTGGGGGTTAGAAGCATGGACGCCATGGAGGGTGTGAGGTCTGAAACTCTGATGTGTGCACATACTATCCCTGCCTGCAAACACAAGAATGGGTGGCTACAAACCTGCTCATAGACCGCAATGTGAAGGGGTAATGACCAGAAATATGAGCCCTGCCAATGGGTAACCTGTGTGAATCTGCACAGATGTGAGGTATGGTCACAGCAGGATATGACCATTCTGTCACATAGATAGATGTACAAGCATGGGATCCGCAGCCACCACAGTACCATTGTGCTGGACCATTTACACAGACCCATCAGCAAGTGTTTGCAGCTCCCCCTCCAGAATGGCATGATTGTGCAAGAATATGTAGGCTGCAGACCACAATACTGGACACAGTTTCATTCATCTTGTATTCCCCAGGAAATTACTGTGAGCAAATACGTATATCTGTCAGTAGCTGATGACATAAAGCATCACAGTGTAAAACAGTACATATGTATGAATATCTCTGCTAACACCAAAATGATGTAGCAGAAGCAGCACAGACCCAATTATTTACAGTATCCCACTATCCTTTGCCCATTGTGACCCCATATTGTCAACCAATCTACAGATATCCTACAGAAACAGGTTTCTAGCTGTAGGTGTAGAACACAAATGCCTGCACTGGAGTACATCCTACCTGGAATGGATTCACACATTCAATACAGAAGGTCATACTGGGCATGCTCCCATACTTACAGAAATGAAGCCCATGTCTGGTAATAACAGTGGACTATACATATTTGTCAGCCGCAGATGTCTGTGCACACACTCCAGATTGCACACCAGTCATGCTTTGCACACACATTGGATAGGAATACACACATATATCCAAGGACAACACACTATAATAGGTCAAACATACACATACATAGATGTGGGGAAGAGACTGACAGACAGTGACAAAAGCTTCCCATCATGAGGCCTGTCCCACCCAGCACACATTCAATTGGCCAATATCACATGATGTGCAAATGTCTAACACTGTAGATATTTGCTACTGGTAGCCCTCAGTACTATAGTATCTGCAGTGCTTGTGATAACTGTGTAACATGGCAGTACAAGTCATTATTCATCTAGCAGTTTTATACACAATCCTGTCAAATGTAAAGTTGTGTGTGACTGAGTGCTGTGTGTATGCTTCCAGACAAATGGTTTATGGCTCATTCACACACACACTGCACTCCCCATTGCCCTACTTTAGCTAGCCTGCTGACGTCATTCACCTTGAAATACACCTTTGGAGAAAGGCTAGCCCTATAAGCTCTGTGGTGCATGCTAAAACTGCATAATGCGATAGTGTGATATACTAGTTAAGTAGGAGTTCTAATTCACAGATATGGCAACTTGTAACTCTGTGTATTTGTGTGTGTTTGTTTATGTGTGTGTGTGTGTGTGTGTGTGTGTGTGTGTGTGTGTGTGTGTGTGTGTGTGTGTGTGTGTGTGTAGGGATCAATGCTTTTGAGGCCATTCACAGTCACTACAATTTCCATTGCCCTACTTTAGCAAGCCTGCTGATGTCATTCACCTTGAAATACACCTTTGGAGAAGGGCTAACTCTATAAGCTCCATGGTGTGAGCTATAACTGTATAATGCTATAATATGTACTAGTTAGATAGAAGTTATAATCCCAGACATGGCACCCGCGAAACTCTGTGTGTGTAAGGGTCAATGCTTTTGAGGCCCTTCACAGTCACTACACTTTCCATTGCCTACTTTAGCAAGCCTGCTGATGTCATTCACCTTGAAATACACCGTTGGAACAGGGCAAGCCCTATAAACTCCATGGTGCGTGCAATACATGTACACTGTAGTAGCAATACATAGCTAGGTAGGGGTTTGAATCTTAGCACTGACAAGTGGGTATGTCATCAGTATCCTGTGTGGAGGTAGCAGTGATTGTGTAATAAAAGGACTCATTGTGGGGCGAGTTTTGCAAAATTCTTATATTTAGGACCTACTATATGTCACAATGTCCACCTTACAAGGACAAGAGATATCAAACAGCAGAGAGGCTGGTGTAGACAATCCATACCCTTGCATGTGACATTATGGATCGGTGAACAATACAGGCAACCCTTGCATTACCGAGACAACACTCTCCACCCATGTCTCATACACAAACACACTTGACTAGGCAACAGCTGCTATATTGGTAGTTCCCTGCATATTGTACACAGATAGTAACCACGGTGTGATTGCAGTGAACTACAGAGGACATGGCACCCTTTTCCATCCCTACAATAGGCAAATAATTGCTTACAGTGGTCCTTTGCTATGTTCCCTACTGGATGTCTGCAACAACTGTAGTTTGCATATGTAACCTACAAAGGGAATACCATGCCTTATACACATGCTCTATATGGACAGATGCCACTAACACCAGTGAATTGCTGTATCAGGAAGTCAATGTAGGTGCAAGCGCAACCTCAGTTCCATAGCCAGTTCTCACCATGTCAGGTCAGGAATGCCACATCAGATGATAACAATCTGTCCACACAACATGCCCCAGAGACCCCAGGTACACTTCCACATGTCACAGAACATGCATGTGGGACAAGTGCACAACCCAGACACTGTCCATGTTATGGAATATAGAACACATAAATGGAAAGCATTGCACAGTACTGGCAACCCACAATAGCAACCCAGATGAGTGGATGGTGAATACAATACCGTCTGTGTGGGCAATTTCAGGGACTACACCCCTGAGGCATACAGGAGACCATTGTCATGTGGCCTGATGCCAAGGTATACCCTTTGCTTAGCCTTGTACAGCCTTCTGGCACAGACTACTACACACCTGTGAAGCAATGAACCCATGCATGTCAGTACTGGCAAGTGTGTGTGTGTGTGTGTGTGTGTGTGTGTGTGTGTGTGTGTGTGTGTGTGTGTGTGTGTGTGTGTGTGTGTGTGTGTGTTCATTGCCCTACTGTAACATGCCCACCAATGTTAGTCAGCTTGAAATACCCTTTGGCCATATCTCAGCCTGATAAGCTCTGTGGCGCATGTGATACCTTTGTAATACTGTAGTGTAACAAACTAGTTAGTTAGGAGCTCTAATACTGACCCTGCTAACTGTGATGATGTGTGTGAGTCCCTGAGAGAGTGTGGTTGTGTTTTCCTTGACATCTGCTTTTGTGGACTGCCACATGTACTACACTTACCTTATCCCTTCTTTATCACGGTTGCTGATGTCACTCACTTTCAAAGATACCTTTGGACAGCTCTCTGAAATTCAAGCTCCATGGCACATGCAATAACTGCATACACTGTAATAGCAATACATAGTTGGACAGGGGGTTGAAACCTGGTACTGGTAAGTGTGTGCTATCAGTGTCCTGTGTGGATTTTGGGGTGATTGTGTAATGACAGGGTTTTTTGCAGTGTGGTTTTTGCCACATCATCATATTGAGGAGCTACATGTCCCATTGTCAACATTACAAGGCCAACATTTTCCAAACATTGTAGAGATTCTAGTCAACAATCCTCAGCCATAAATGTGTACAGCCATGTGCAATTACCATGTGACAGTATGGATTAGTAGATAATATAGGTAACCAACATAATGTCCAGATACCACTCTCCCCCCCATGGATTAGACACAAACATGCTTAACTCTTACTCTCCTACCCCCTTCCTATCTTACTTTGTCTCTGTCTGTCTCTGTCACTCCCTCTCTGGTGGATGTGGAAAAGTACACCTGCTTTGCTTAGGCAGCAGTTTGTGTTTTGTAAGTGACACTCATGATCAGCTGATGGTCTTTGCATGAATTGCAGTCCCCCACTAGCTGATTGCATGTGAAACAGTTGTGGGATCATTCCTATAGCCAATTGCATGGAAACACGCTTCTATAACTAAGAACATCATGTGGGTGTTGGGCCTTTTCATTCACTGTGAGCAGGACTTCATGTGCGTGTTTGACAAACAGCAAAACAGAGTGCAGTTGGATATACCTCTTACAACATACATTCTGGAGACAGGCCAACAAACAGGAGAGGGATGTTCCACACATGAGGACAGAATGTAAGTATTCTTTTTCTACATTTGAAGTAATGTTGGTTTAACAGGATTTGTGTGGATATGGCTGGTCTACATAATTTAATATCTGTCATGACAGTGTTATGTGGTTGGGGAAACTCCCACCTGTATGGCTATCTGCAGAATGGCCAGTGTTTGGAGTCTTACATGTTTTGTGTTACTGACAAATTTCCTATCTTTAGAAATGCAGTAGCATACTCTGAGGATTGTAGGCAGTACATGGTGACAGCCATGTGAGTTACTGACTTCATACCCCTCAGTAGACATATGTCACAAAAACCCTGTTACACGAGTAAATGTATGGGTTTATCAAAGCAACATGTCAATATTTATTTATTTATTTATTTTTATTTTATTTTACATTTGTTGACCAGGAATGTCTGACTTAGCTGAGGCCCTTTTTCAGCAGAGGCCCGGGGAGAAAAGCTCCAGTACATACAAGTATAAAATTAAGTACATTAGTATAGATTTTATACAAGTCGAATACAGCTAAATCTTATACAGATGACAATTGGTTGTACATATGTTAGTTAAGCAGAAAGGAATATAAAGTACAAAAATCAGTTTTTTTTTTTTTTTTTTTTTTTTATCAAATCAGACCAGTAGTTATGTGAGTATTACATAGAGAAGTACGTAGACTGAGGAAAAGTTGAGAATGGAAAGTTTTCAAGGAGGGTTTGAGCATTGGCAGATCCACTTCTTATTGAAATATTTCTTTAGTGTTAGTTTAAACTGTTTGGGATGTGCCTGTGTTCTAATCTCGAGGGGAAGTTTGTTCCATTCAGTAGAGGGGTGGTAGCTATATACATTTTGTCCTGCTTTAGATTTGGGCTTGTAGATTTTTAGAAGGTCTTGGGAAGATCTACGGAGGTTTCTTGTAGGAGCATAGTGGGAGATGATAGAGTGTAAGGCTGGACAGAAAGATGGCTGATATAGTATTGAGTGCATGGTTTGGAGCTGAGAGAGAAGGATGAGTTGGGGCAGTTCGAGCCAGTTTAAGTATCTTAGTGAGAGACAGTGGTGAGATCTGTAGGGTTGTAGGGTTGCAAATCTAGCTACTTTGTGATAAGTAGTCTGAAGTACAGCAAGGAGAGAGGAGTTAAGGTTAATAAGAACTTGAGAGCAATATGTTAAGCAGAGAATAATATAGGCATGAGTGAGGGCTATTCTGGCTTCTGGAGTAAGAAATTTGTTATTTCTATATAGTAGACCAAGCTTAAGGTGGGTTTTCCTGATACAATTATTTATGTAGAGATCAAATTTTAGTTGGTCATCGATTGTAATACCAAGGAGTTTTGAGCTTGATTCAGCTACAATTGGTGTCTTCTTGAGTGACTGGATAGCGAAGGAGGTCTTGATGTGGTTAGCTGTTTTAGGGAGGAAGAGTAGGAGTTTCGTTTTTTTAGGGTTTAATAATAGGGTTTAATATTGGCCCTGTGCTAGTGCCTCCAGCCACAACTCTGTCAACCTTTGTACATATGTCATGTGATAAGAGGTGCATATGTTCAGTACATCATTTCTTTACTGACATCATACCTGATAACAAGCCAGTGAGATATCAGACTGCTAGACATGTTATGTATAGTAGGCCTTATATTTGAGGACAAAACCTGGATATTCTGTTGTAGTGTGTACAGTATGTGTACTTATGGTGATTGTTGACAGAGTGTGTAATGTGAATATGTACCTTGACCTGTGTACAGACTGTGGTAGATGTTATTGTTCTTGGTCCTGTGCTATGTGATGTTGCATGCTGTTGCAGTATATGGTACCCTATCAGCGTACATGTTTGTAGGGCCAGACCGACACATGTCCCATACCACAGTCAGGCATCGGAATACACTGTGTATTGGCCCAGTATATGTAGTGTTGGTTTGTGAGTGGCACATATGAGGATGGTGCTGTTCAGACAGTCCATATACTGTAATATTAAGTACACCTACCATGTGTGACTGTGGCTGTGTTTAGACTGGTTGTGGGCATGCACTTTCACGCAGATGTATGTTACTTCATGCTGTTACATACCTGTAGAGCCTGCTAGATTTGCAGGTACACATGTACTCCCCCATAGGAAACTTGGGTCAATGTTGTGGCAGTCTGCCTGTAGTTTGCACAGTGCTTTGTGACATGCCAAGCAGCTCAGTGTATTTACACAGTGTAATGTTGTGTCTAGATATTTGTCACATGTACTGTTGCCAAGCCACCATAACTGTTGTGTATTTCTGACAAAACAGTGGGATGCTGTACAGATGTATGTCACTAACTAGTGGGTAGTATGTGGGCTTGTGACCTCTTCTCTTCTGGTTATTATGTGTCAGGACAGACTGGTGTGTGTGCGTGTGTGAATGCATAAACTGTATGAGCTTATCTAGTCCAGTATTTTTGTGATATCCCCATTTACATGGCTGTAAACATCCACTTTGTCAGGCTTGGTCCACATGTTTTGCACCAAGGGGTGCTGTGTACACCTCTGGACTGACCAGAGTGTGTCAGACTGTCCAAATTTATTGGTCATATCACTGCTGTATTCCACAGGATCATTACTGTGATTTATGTGGTACTGTACTATAATGATTTTATGATGCCTGTCACTAACTGATGACGTATATGTCAATATCAGATGTGACTTCCCACACAACATTTCTGTTAAGACAACCCCTGTTACAGTAGCAAAAGTCTACATGTATACCTACAATACTTACATGACACCCCCTTGCACTAAGAGGTTGTGACTATTGGTGCTGAGGTATGACTCCATTACATGTCATGGACATATGTTATACAAATATGTGTGTATGTATGTGTGTGTGTATATATATATATATATATATATATATATATACATATGCATATATAGATAGATAGATAGATATAGCCATACACACACACACACACACACACACACACACACACACACACACACACACACACACACACACACACACACACATATATATATATATATATCCATACACACATATATATCTATATATATATATATATATATATATATATATATATATATATACACATACACACACACACACACACACACACACACACACACACACACACACATGTATATGTTTACATATATACAGACATATATATATATATATATATATATATATATATATATACATATCCTTGTTATGTGTACAAATGACTGCTGCATATACCTTCCCAGATGTATCACACCATATTTATCTGATGGGTGCATATTTAGATACAACAACATACTTAATTCAACACTAATATCACTTACACATACTACACAATTGTAGAAGTCAAAGCAGTTGTTCACTACTATTCAGTACGTGTACTGACAGATATATTGGGAAAAAAATCAAATGTCTTCACAGGTGTGATGGCTTAGTGGTTTAGTGCTGTGACTATAGTGTACAGGGTCTTGGGTTCAAGGGCTGGTTATTCTGTTGCTAGGCAGAACAAGGGCTTTTGGATACAGAGTGGTTAAGGCAGTTATGAGCAGCTTGATCACATTCCAGTCTGATAAAATAACAGGGTAATGGCATTTTAGTAAGTGTATTTAATTCCATGTACATAACATGTGTCTATATGCTGTCATTGCAGTAACAAGGGGTGTGAGTCAACTGTCTGGGACACCTGAGTATATATGGCTTGGTCAACACTCTTTTCCATTTGAATGTGTTACATACATGGGTAGTATCCCAGGTTATATTCAGTCACACTGGCATGTAGTGCTACGTTACTAATGTTGACAGTGCTTTCCCAAGTAAGAGTAGATAGCAGACTGTAGTACTGGAACCAAACACCTCTGCATGCAAAGATGGACTCTGAGTCCTCACTGTCATGTTCTTGGTGTGTGAGCTGTGTGGTATTAAGGATTTCCTACTGGATATTGATCTGACATGTGTATATTAACTCTAGACTACTGTATGTATAGGACATGCCATTGAGGGCTGCTGTCATGTAGTAATGGCATACCTATCAGTGTCAGACATCTATCTGTCAACACAGTCATCCTACTGCATAACCAGTTTGCTAGCTGATGTCTGTCTGTCCTCTGTACAGATGTGCAGATGTCAGGAATCCATCTTGGCTGCTTACAGGCAATCTATGCTTGAGTGACAGTGACATGTCTGCCCAGCTGTGTTATGAATGCCACAGATAGGAATCCACACCCTGTACGTATCACATGCCATGGATACTTCAACTACACTACTACAGTCAACAGACATGCTTGGGTACACGTCTCCAAGACAGACACTGACCATGTTATGTAATACATGTTGCATACATGTCAACTGGAGCACCTCACTGGCCCTCTGCAAGAGGCAACCAGATTGGATGTTGCATGTAACTCTCACCCTGAGGATCACCCCGTAGCATCTGTTGATAGATGGCCTTCTGGAAAATGGCAGGTGGCATGATACCACTGTAAACACATCCCCTACTCTTCCCATCTCTCCATGGACAATATCCTAGTACACCTATGAACACCTGCACCTTTGGACCCCAGTACTGACCAATGTGTATGTGTGCATTACTGAGAATAACAGTGTCTGTGTGTTTGTAGGTCTGTAGTTGATAATACCCTGAGGCCATTCACACCCACCACACCCCCCATTATCATAGTTAGAGATGGCTGCTGCTGTAATGGACATTACATGTACCTTGTTACACTCTTCACCCTATGGGCTATCTGGAGCTTGCAGGACCAGCACACCACTGTTGTACAAATGGGTCATTAGGCATGGGTTACCCTCTAGTTCTGCCAAGTGTGTGTATGTGTGCAAGTGTGTATATTTGTAGGATACAGCATTCTGAGGCCAACTCTCCTAATACAGTACACCTTGCCACACTGTATTAGGGATAGTGATGTTGCTGACCATAGGAGAGCCATGACAATGCATCACCCTATTATCCCTGTGGCATGTGCAATAGATGAATATCCCTGTAGTAGCACTGTTGAGATAGACAAGGGGTTGTATTGCAGTCCTGGTCAATGTCGTGATGGTGGATATGTCAGAATATTATTATGGGTTTCAGTGAGTACGATATCTAATGTGGGCTGTGGGTGTTGGGTATAATGTCTTTACACCATAGTACCCCCAGTACATGTCTCATGTTCCACTCTATGGTGACCACTGTTACCATCAACCATACAGGTAACTGATAACACTATCCAGCCCAGTGATACATGTGCTGTGTGCAACTTATCTGTAACAGAATGGTCACACTGACAAGGTAACAAACCAAATAAACGAAAGGCCACCAACTGGAGAAAGAATTATATATTTATTAAACGGATCGTAGACACACACTTATAGTTAAAATAATTTAGCAAACTCCACAAAACAAATAAATATGTAAGCGCTTTTGTTTAAAAGTTTTAAACTTCCTCAGACAATTATATTACATGACATCACTTCCTTATATAACCTTCTTCTAACTCAAAAAAAGCACGCCCAAAAACTAAAAGGAGGTCGGGCATGCTCAGTTGTCAGCAAATGGGTGTTTGAAATATATGGGCTACAAAAAACATAACTTATTTAGATACATATAAAATACATATAAATATTTATCTCATGAACAAAAGAAATATTACCTATTAAAGTTTAACTAATTTCCCTTTAAATGAATTAATAACTACCAACATCAAATGGAATTAATTTAATTATTATATAAAAAATAAAACTAAACTTTTAAATATGAATAATTAAAATTTATTATTTATATTAATCCTCTTAAAATTAATTTACTTACAATCCTCTAACCAAAAAGTTTTTAAAAATTAGATTTGAAATTAAAATAATTATATAAATTTATTATAACAAATATAATATTTTTATATTTATATGTATTAATATAAATATAAAATAAAATAAATAGAATAAAATAAACTAAATAAACTAATGGCTTTCTTTATTAGGATACATGAACTAAATTCAGGTATTTATATATTAATCCTTAATTTTATTCCGATCTAATGCTTTTAATTTTAGAATTGGTACTATAGAACTTCTCTCATTTAGGCCTGGCCAAGAATCGGCTTGTAATTTTATTTGCCATAACAATTCTTTTATTTTATAATACTATTCAGTATGATATGCTTAGGATTTACAACAGTATTGATCAATACATCAGTAAACTGAAGAATGGGAAAACACGGAAAATAGGGATATTAACCAATATGCCAATGGGGTGGCATACCCTAAGCCTCCAGGCAGTCAATATAAAAAGAATAAGATTTATTCATCTGATAACTATAATAGACTAAGTCGCTCTGGATATGGTTATAAAGACACTGAACTACATAATGACACGGAATATAATGAAGAATTCCCTGAATTAAGACGGTCAGAAAGACTTAAAAATAAAACCCCTTATTTAAACCAACAAACAGCAGAGTTTCAAGGGGCCAGACTGAAGGACAAGCAGTGGAGAACATGACAAGCAATAAGCTTGTAGATAATTATGTGAATAGTCTCCAAGTGTATATAGATGAAAATCATATTAACGGTTCTGGTAAAGGACCGAAACAAGTTATTGTAAATGATTCTGGAGACTTTAAAGTGTTTAATTTTTCTGATATTGAGATTAATCAAGTAACAGCTAATTTATTATCTAAAGGCTATACTTTTGTACCTAGACATGCTTTTGATTTTACATCCACTATGATTGATATGAAATTGTTTTTGAGAAAAATTAATTTCTCTCTCATATATCAAGATTCTATCTATAATGAGCCACGTAAATTTAATATTGCAAGTACATATAATCCTCCCTTACATCCTAAATTATTAATTTATGAGAAAATGTGTGAAAATCAACTTAAAAATTTGGATAAAATTAATAAAAGGATAGATTATCCGTCAAACCTAAGAAAGGATGAATTGGTAATATTAAAAAGTTTACAAAAGGAAAATATAAGAATTATGAAGCCGGATAAAGGGGGAGGAGCTGTTATCTTGAACAATGATTTATATAATAATAAAATGGAATTAATTTTAAGAACAGATACTTATGAGCAAGTATCTTTAAATGAATTAAATTTAGCATATAAAATAATTTTTTTGCAAATCAATGACATGTTTGTGGATAAACGTATTGATATAGATTTATATAACTATTTAAATATTTTGATGCCTAAGATTCCTGTCTTTTTTGGGAACCCAAAAATGCATAAATGCATAGAAGAGCCTCCCATGCGTCCTTTGGTGGATGGAAGGAATTCCATAACATCAGCATGTGCTAAATATGTTGACTATGAGTTAAAGAAGTTAGTTAAGAAAGAAAAATATATTTGCAAGGATTCCTGGACAATTTTAGAACATATGAATGAAATTCAATTTGATAAACAGGATATTTTAGTCACTATAGATGTATGCGACCTTTATACTGTAATCCCTCAAAATATAGGACTTCAATGGATAAGCAAAATTTTGTTTGATTATTCTATAAAGCAAGAGCTTAATAATATTTTGGTAGAGCTTATAGAAATTGTACTAAACAATAATTACATAAGCTTTAATAATAAATATTATATTCAAAAGAAAGGGATAGCAATGGGGTCGCCCTGTGGAGGCACTTAGTTATGATGGTATGGGAGCGAAAATTTATATTTAATAGTAAATATTACTCATATATTAAATCATACCATCAGTTCCAGGATGATATTTGTTTAATTTGGAAAGGAAATTCTAATATTTTAGATGAATTTTTAACTTATATTAATAAAACTACAACTTTTTTTAAATTTACATGGAGTATTGAGAGTGATAATATAAATTATTTAGATATTAATTTAATTAAAGACTATGAACTTAAAACTTATATTTCATCTATTCATAGGAAAAAAACATATTCTAATGGCTTCCTTCATTACACTAGTGCACATCCAGAACATCAGAAAAAATCTGTAATTAAGGGGCAGCTCGTAAGAGCAGCCCGAATGATAACTAGATTTTCAGATTTTATAATAGAATGTGATCATTTAAGGACGATGTTTAGTAATAAAGAATATCCTATAAATTTAGTGAATAAATTGATTTCTGAAGTAATACAAAAAAGAAAAAATGGGTATTTTATGCCAATTTTAAAAATAAAAACTGAATTAGTTATTGATAATAATGGGGAGGGATGTGCTGAAAGTATAAATTCCACTAAAGAAAAGAATAATTTGGACAATCTTAATGTTAGCAAGAATATAAATTGGGAAAATGGTTCATATAATGAATTTTCCAAAGCCTTAGTAATTACTTTTACACAAGATTACCAACTGGTAAAAGATGTATTTGTAAGGAATTGGGAAATCATAATGGATGATCCACAATGTAAAAAATATATTAATCAATTTCCGAAAATTGTATATAGAAAAGGTAAATGTTTTAAAGAACTTCTTAGAGCTAATAATAATCAAAAGAAAAAAGAAATGAATAAAACTGGGACCTATAAGTGCGGCGCATGTAAATGGTGTCATAAAATTCAAGAAGGGGAAAATTTTTTTATAAGGAATAAGAAGTATTATATAAAAAAAAAATTTAATTGTAAATCAAAAGGAGTTGTATATCTAGCTTTATGTTGTTCCTGTATCTCTTTTTATATAGGTAAAACAGAAAGAGCATTTTCACAAAGAATTTATGAGCACGAATATGCAATAAAGAAATGGAAGATGAATAATGCGCTAGAAAAGCATATTTGTGAATATAATGACC
The DNA here is from genome assembly GCF_019279795.1 of Protopterus annectens. Lineage (NCBI taxonomy): Eukaryota > Metazoa > Chordata > Ceratodontiformes > Protopteridae > Protopterus > Protopterus annectens. The sequence goes on from NC_056732.1 coordinate 1,620,399,231, forward strand.
ATACATTTCTTTATATGGCTTTGGATCAGGTAGAAATTAAAGATAAATCTCCGTGGAATATAATTTTAGAAGAAAAAGAATTGTTATGGCAAATAAAATTACAAGCCGATTCTTGGCCAGGCCTAAATGAGAGAAGTTCTACAGTACCAATTCTAGAATTAAAAGCATTAGATCAGAATAAAATTAAGGATTAATATATAAATACCTGAATTTAGTTCATGTATCCAAATAAAGGAAGCCATTAGTTTATTTAGTTTATTTTATTCTATTTATTTTATTTTATATTAATAAATATAAATATAAAAATATTATATTTGTGATAATAAATTTATATAATTATTTTAATTTCAAATCTAATTTTAAAAAACGTTTTGGTTAGAGGATTGTAAGTAAATTAATTTTAAGAGGATTAATATAAATAATAATTTTTAATTATTTATATTTAAAAGTTTAGTTTTATTTTTATATAATAATTAAATTAATTCAATTTGATGTTGGTAGTTATTAATTCATTTAAAGGGAAATTAGTTAAACTTTAATAGGTAATATTTCTTTTGTTCATGAGATAAATATTTATATGTATTTTATATGTATCTACATAAGTTATGGTTTTTGTAGCCCATATATTTCAAAAACCCATTTGCTGACAACTGAGCATGCCCGACCTCCTTTTAGTTTTTGGGCGCGCTTTTTTTTTGAATTAGAAGAAGGTTATATAAGGAAGTGATGTCATGTAATATAATTGTCTGAGGAAGTTTAAAACTTTTAAACGAAAGCGCTTACATATTTATTTGTTGTGTGGAGTTTGCTAAATTATTTTAACTATAAGTGTGTGTCTACGATCCGATTAATAAATATATAATTCTTTCTCCAGTTGGTGGCCTTTCATTTATTTGGTTCGTTAGTTTGCTGTCACTTGTGGAATATGACACTGACAAGGTAGTTAGCACTGATAAACCCAGGTCTCTCAGACGTGTGTATGACTGTTATGTGTTTGTCAATGTGCATATGACAGTATGCCACACTATGTATTGTTCATAAAGAACCAGTACATCCCCATTACCATACTGTACAGGGCCTGTTGATGTTTGTCACTTAACATGTAACCTGGAACACACCTCATCCTAAAAGCTGTGTGATGTGTGCAATTAAGGCCACGCACATCAGTAGCACTACATACCTAGGTAGGGGTTCTAGTCTCAGTGTTGCCAAGTAAGAGTATGTGTGTATGCAAAGGGATCTACTTCAGTTTGCAGAATATAGTTGTCCCTGGAGGTCATCTGTCCAAGAACTGCCTGGCAAATGCTAACATTTCACAGGTATCATCCTGTGGAAATTCATTCCATCACAACTAGTAGTAGATGTGTAAATGCCCTCTTCCCCACTGTATAGCTGTACAGTGATACTGGGGTTGATATATATAGTTGGGTGTTGATCTTGTGGACACAATCACCATCATTGCAGTTATTGTTGAGTGTATCCCCCCGCTTAGTTGGCTATAATACTGTACAGTTCATGTTAAGAGGTTAAATAGTTATCAATCACACTATCTGGGGTTCTACACCGCCTCACCCCCACCAAAGGGTAGGGCTGTGCCACCCACACCAGCACACCTATGTTTACCAAGTTGAGGATTGCACTACATTGGGGAAGGGAACATATACCCTGCCAGTACCATCATCAATGTCATTAAACTAGCAGACTGCTTATTTCCCAATGTGTTGTTGTGCCTATTCTGTCTTGGTGGAATTACATAGGCTAAAATGGGTTCCTTGCAAAAGTACATACATCCATGTGTACAGCATTCTCTGTGTATTGCATCAACACCAGAGCCTCTGTGAATGTTATACACAAACATGTGGTGTGTACCACCCAGTACACTTACCATTATCCACTGTAGAAGGGCTGCAGACATTAGCCACCATGCACTCACTTGTATACACCCCCAGACCTATCAGGCATGTGGCACATGCAGTAACTGTTATACAGACCTGTGACATGTGTTCAGCTGTACCCAGGATATAACACAGTCAAGTTGTCACCACAGTGCCATAAACCTTGTAGGAAACAGAGCAGACCAACATCCTGCTGACACATGGATACCTGCAACACAAACAGAATACATTATGGAGACCACAATCACTCAGTGTTAATAACAGCTATAATGTATCATGGCTGGACAGCTACACATCCTGACATGTAAGCATTAAACTTTAGTGCTGAAAACATGTTACACAGCATTACATTGGTACACTGTAGTACAGTCACCCTGTGCATCAGAACCATATTAGCCTGTCCCTGCATTGATGTTATGGATGACAGGGATGTGGCACAGGTATCATCATATGCACAGGGTGTGTTGTTGGTTTGCCAGAGACCTAGGCTGAGCCAAACGTTTGACATCAAGTGTGTGTGTTAGGGGGGGGGGTTGCATTATTAATTGGGTTGTTGCAATGTGGTGTGTGTAAGTATGGGGTTGTCCTAGCTGTGTTGGTGATGTGTGTGTGCATGCATGCACACAGTTCTGCCATGTGGCTGCCGTGTACAGGGATTTGTTGGACACCTGCAGACTGTACCTGGCAGGGTGTGCAGTTCACTGTCTTCTGGCCATGGACATGAGAACTGTGTGTTCCATGGGCACCACCAGGTACAAGCCACAATATGGTACTCTCCCCTGATGATGACAATATGTCCGCTGGATCCAGGTCCCTCTTGGGTCTGACCAGGGTCATGTGCACATGGCCTACTGTGTTGTGGTGTGGACAGCATCCTCCCCTGTAGTGTTGGGGCTGGTACTGCCACTATGGGAGCGGATCTGACTACTTGCTCATCCACGTCGGCCTCCAGCTGTTGGTGTTGCTGGCCTATGTCCACGTGGCTGTCGCACCACTCCCACCAAATGCTCAAGCACAGACATTCCATGGTCAAGGATTCTCACCATCTCACCCAACCATCTATCCATGACCTTTGCAAAATAACGGTGAGCACCTGCAAAATCATGGATGTTGTCAATGACAGTGGAATGAGTAGCCCTCTGCAGCCTCAGACCTTGTCTGGTATACCATTCTATATGTGCCTGCGCCTGCATGATGGACTGAAACATGCATCTGGTAACACCAGATGTGGCACTTCTGCCAGGGGCATGATGACCAGCAGCCCTCCTATGAGCATCCCTGTACATCAGCCTGTGCGGTACCCTGCCAGGCATTCGGCCGTGACTGCTGTGTTCAGACATACATGCCACAGACACCACACTGTCCCATCCCATGCCACCATCCGCCAACTGTCCCTCATCTATGGCCACTGGTGATGAGGTATGTATATGTGATGTGACTGTGTGTGGGGATGGGGTGGATAACAGTGGGATGTCAAACGATGGTGCAGCTTCAGCCCCTGACAACCCTGTCTGTGCTGCAACACACCTATCATCAGTGTAAGTGTCTGTGAGGGCACTAATATCAGTTTATCTGCAGGAGGGATCCTGATCCACCTTGCACCTGTGAGGGGAAAACAAGAAATGCACTTTAAGACCTGTACACCATTGCTTAACAGTACACACACACATGCACACACACACACACACACACACACACACACACACACACACACACACACACACACACACACACACACACACACACACACACTAACAGGTGAGGTTACACAAAGATATTACACACAGACCTCTCATTACCCATCTGACAACATATGACATATGGCACTCAACAGCATGCAGTGCAGCTATATTAAATCCCTGTTGCCAACATTATACATCTCTGTGATGCATGGGTTGTGTTAATAGGTGATGTCCCTTCCCCTGGAACACACTGCACCCATGTATACAGTATTGCTGTGCAACTGTTCAGCACCCTGACATGTACTGTGCACCATACCTCACAGGTGTATACACCATTGCTAAATGTGTATATGTGTGTCAGTTATGTTTTCTCTGCTGCTCACAACCCCTATGTCTTTGTCTGACACATACCTGGGATGATATGTGGACAGATGTCATTAGTGAATGCCTGATGTCTGATTTACAGATCTCATCATCAACGGTCCAATAAAATACAATTACACTGACAACCTTCAAACCTTACTGTGGCTATGAGGAGTGTACACACTCTTATTGACATGTTACCCTCTTCACCTGATATGCCATGGGGCCACATTATTGCATATATTAACATTACATGAACCTGATATGTGACATATGACCTGTACAATCAAATGCAGTATCAAACAAATGTGTTAGTTGTGCAGATGCTGATTGAGTTACATACAATTTGTGGGTGCATAAGTGTGCACACCCTTAACATGATGGCTTGTTGCACCAACTGCTAAGTGCACTGCAGCAGTCACTATTCCTGGAAGGGGTATACTAGGATGGGTCATCTGCATTTGCCAGTATTTGGTCACTCTGCCTAGAAATGCCCCCCAACTCTGCATGATTGCAAGGTCAACTCATTTGCACATCCCTTAGAGGTCACACAGTGCCATCACTATTGTTTTGGAGTCAGGGTTATGTCTGCCACAATTTATGACCTTGACTGTCTGCAGATACAGCCATTCTTAGTGAGCTTTGGATGTCTGCTTCAGTTCACTGTTGTGTTTCAGTATGACACCCCCTCCCCATCCTCAGCCTTTTTGCAGATTCTTGACAACTATGTGCTACACATGTGTGTCATTTTACAGTGTCCCAAATTCAGAACACCATGTGTACTGGCCTAGTCACTGCTAATGAATGGCAAACATACAGGTGTACAATGGCACCAGCAAGGTACAGCTGGGGATGGTGGACCTGAAGTGGGGTGAGGTGTTGCTTGTGCAGCACATGCATCTTAATTGATACTGTCTGTAGGTTTCCAACTTGGTTTTGGTACACCATTACACATTGTAACACATGCCTTTGGGGGCCTTTTGATGTTATGCATATGCTACCTGTAGAGAGCCCTGGGTGATGTTTCCTGTGGAACAACTGTTCCATCTGATTACTTTAACCCATAGGCCATACTTATGCAGAGCCCAGGCGATTGTCGACACAGGTATTGTGCAGCCAGTACTTGCTAGACATTCCTGCAACTCCCTCAGTGTCGTGGCATGTTACTAGGCAGCCTGCATGACCAGTTTGCAATGTGTCATCATCTGTCTTGGATGCCCATCTATTTATTTTCTACATTAATCTTGTTCCATACATCCTAGCCATATACTTGACTGTCTGCACTGTTTACCATGGTATATGCAATCATGAGGTAAGGCTACATGTCCCACTCCTGCATGCTACTTGTTAGGTATGGGATCCATTCCATGGCTTGTAAGATGTGTGCAAGCCACGGCTGCCTCTGTTGCAGGTAAGGTGGCACATTTGATGGACAAATGTCTTGGACAGCAGACCATTTCTTGGTGTGACATTGAGGACCTGTACTTGCTGGAAGGTCCATACTCATGAAGAGTGAATTCTGTCAGAACCTCAAAATCTTCTTCTACAATATGTTATTTGGAGTGTATGCACACATATGCTTCCAATGTTTGTTAAGGTATGTATTCCCCATATTTGCTGTCCTAACATAGGACTCCATATTACACATTCATTGCTCATTTTATGACTACATTACAGGTTGTAAGGGTTGTGGAATGCGGTTTTGTGATATGCTGTTGTGTATATCTGTGACAGTTGCCATTGTAATAGTGGTATATACACTGCTGTAGCACTGTATAACGGTGATGTTTCAGTCACGTTCCTACTGCAGGCCATTTGTCCCACCATTATGTTCAACTGTGCACACATCTTGAAATGACAGGTTGTTAGTTATATTGCAGGACTTTTACATACCCTTCAGATATGCCACCATGGTGACCACTGTGATGCAGTGCAGTTAACAGCAACAATAAGTGAGCATGTACAGCATGCATTATGGGTAGATGTGTTAAATGTGTGCATGGCAAATACCATGGCCATAACATGGCCGGTGTATTGGCAAACCTGAACAAACAACACCATACTCACCAGCTACAGGCTGCTGCCCCAGAGGTATACCAGAGAGAACTACATAGTTGTGTGAGAGATGTGATGTCAGTAGCCACACCTGTGGCAATGGTATAGGGTGGGAGCAGCATTACAGTACATCACCAGTACAAACCCGCAATACTACAGATTATGCACATCTGTTTATTACTACAATGCAGCAACAGACCATATATATTTTATCTCACATATGCATGATTAAACTCTACAGATGCAGATAGATAAGCAACAGTGATCTACTGATGTGCCCTGTGGCCTTACCTGCACACTCCTCGTCCATTGTGTGGGTAGAACCCACCTCCACAATGCACTCCGCAGTTCCTTGTGTTTGCGGGTGGGCAGTCCCCCCGAGGCTGGCGGGGAGCTCCTCACCATGTGTCAAAGGAGACTAGATGGCATGACCCCCCCCCCTTGGCTAGCTGGTCCCTCCTAACCACAGCAGCACACTGACAGGCATGGTGGAGTAAGTCAGTGCACCGATGTTGGACCTGCTCATAACTGCAGTTATGCAGGCCAACATCGTTTACCCTGTGGATGAGCTCATTCCACAGGGCAGTCCTCTCCTGAAGATCATGAGCTGTACAGCCAAATAGGGTGTGGTAGTGCTGCACCAGGTGTGTATAAAAACCTCATTCTCCTGGGGGGAATTGACCGATAAGAGCTCCCATGACATGGTGCCTGAAAGGCATAAAAAGGAAAAAAGGTCTGAGGACCTCATACTGCAAGGATATAATAGTTGTTAATAGACATCTCTGCCTGCTCCCCCCACCATATCTGCAACAATATTCTGAACACACAACACAATGGATATGTTTACAGCAAACCTACTGTTGAGACATATATTGTATTGTACAACAATTTGTGCAATGTGTTTCTAGTCATCTTCCATGATGAAACACTATAATTGGTGGCCTGTTGCAAACACTGTCACCTGCATGCCATTGTAAGGGCCACTATGGTTCCATATATGCATGTGTTCTGTTTGCTATGAGACTGCTCCAAATCTGATGTTTTGTGTTAATGGGGCTAGCTATGCATGCTGTTAGATATAATCCTGGAATGTGTGGACTATTACTACCCACATATGTTCTATAACTGTGACACAATAGCATGTTTGGAAAGACAGTTCCCAGCAGAACCACTTCTCCCACATCATCTGGCCATGTTACCAGCCCACAGCACATCTGGGACTCACCCCAGGATGTCATCATTTGCTGGTCCTGAACTATCTTCAGGTAGAACCACCTCAAGGGATGGTGTTCATTCCCCACCCCTGGGAGCACAATCAGACAGGATCCTGTCAACTGAAGTCAGGTCCAGTGTCTGGTGCATAGGGAGCTCCACAGAGACTTGTGGGATGTGCTAAACCACCTTGAGGCCCTTGGTACACAATCACAGGGTCTGCATGCTCCTCTTACTCAGCCCCCAGCCCAGGCAACAACTTCGCCCTCCCTGCACCCTCATGTGGGGGGCTGTGCCCCTCACACCCCCCCTACTTAAATATACCAACTCAGAGACCGCATTGCAGTGGGAAAATGCATAAATTCCCTTTCCTCACTGTAGTGTACTTCGGCATAGTGTTATTCAGCTGTTTAAATAATCGGCAATGTGTACGTTCGGCACACCAGTCTCGGTAATGGGTAATTTGGCATTCCGTTACTTCGGCCATTAGATATCAACCCATATATATATATATATATATATATATATATATATATATATATATATATATATATATATATATATATGTGTGTGTGTGTGTGTGTGTGTGTGTGTGTGTGTGTGTTCATAGGTTCATAGGTAGGTACTAGGCTATCTTGCCCAAAGGCATTTATAAGCCTAGCTGGAATGTGTTGGCTTTCACTGCCCCCTTAGATTAGTTCCCTGTGCCTCTGTCCAGCAGAGCCATTGAAGTGATCCCTGGGGTAAACTTTCTATTTCCCATCCACTCATCAAGGTTTCTCTTGAAGAGGGTTAGCGAGGAGCTCTGCCGAATGTAGATTGGAATCTTGTTCCAGAGCATGGGAAGTCTCTGGGACAGGAATTTATCCCTCCAGCATGTCCTATTTATTGTTGTGGTGAGGTTTAGATCCCTGGAGAATGTGGCTCAAGGGGATATGGTTTTCTTTAGGTGGAGCATGTCCATCAATTCTGGGTTGGGCATGGCCTTGTATGTCAGGCAGAGATCACCTCTGAGTAGGCGGCATGCAACCGAGTACAGCTACAGTTTTTTTCATTCAAGCTGCATAGGGCATCTACTTGAGGCCAGTGATCCTCTTGGTGAGGTACTTCTGTGGTCTTTCCAGTTGTTGCAGGTGTCTTTTAAGGTACATCTCAAATGGGGCATTGTACTCTATGATGGGTCTGATGAGTGATGCATAGAGGGCCCCAATGACCTCTTTCGATCTGGATACAACTTTTTTGTGATTAGGTGGGCCACATAGAAGGATTTTCTAACCACTTTGGCAATGTGGTTATCAATGGAAAGATTACTATCTACTTGGGTCCCCAGATCCCTTATTACGTCTTCCATATTTAGGGGGCTACCACCTATGTGGTAGTTTGTGGGTACTTTGTTTTTTTCCTAAGGGGATGACTATGCACTTTTTGGCATTTAGGTTGAGGCCATGGTTTTGACACCAGGTATCTGTCTCAGTGAGGCCCTTTTGGAGGATATCTGTGTCAGCCGGATAGTCAATTATAGCCCCTAGTTTGCAGTCATTTGTGAACTTGGCCAGCCATAGTCCTCCTGTGCTTGCCTGTATCTCTAAGAAGTATATCCCAAACAAGAGGGCTCCTAGGACTGAGCCCTGGGAGCACCACTTATAACCAGTTTAGAGTCAGACCTAGCTCCCACAACTCTTACTATGTAGGTTCTGGCCATGAGCCAGTTGGCAACCCATCTCATAATGTAGGGGTTTATGTTCAGGCTGGTGAGCTTGTCTATAATACCTGAGTGGGGAATGGTGTTGAAGGCCTTGGCAAGGTCTAAGTATGCTGTGTGGACCACCTTTCCCTCATCTATAGCCTTGGTAACTGTCTCAGTGAAGTACACCAGGTTTAGGAGGCATGATCTGCCCTTAACAAAGCTGAACTGGGTAGGGTCCAGTGTTTGGAGGTTTCCAATGTCTCTGTTAATGAGATCCGTGATGATGTGCTCCATAGCTTTGCAGACCAAGCTAGTCAGGCTTATAGGGTGATAGCTCCTGGGGTCCGTTGTGGCTCCACATTTTTGGAGTGGAATAACCATTGCTGTGTGCCACTTTGTGGGCACGTAGCCTGTGGAGAGGCTGAGTTTAAACAGTGTGTTTAGGTGAGGGGTTTGTTCATCTTTAAGCTCATGTAGGACGCAGCCTGGGACACCGTCCGGTCCCATTGATGCTGTGTTTTTGGCTTTGGAGAGGGCTGTTTTAACATGAGTGTCTGTGATTTCAGGAGCACTACATTTTTCTGGTATACTTATGGGCCCTTTTGGGGGTGAGAGGAGGGTGAAGTTTGCACTGAACCTGTCTGCCAGGATGTTGGCTATAGCAGGCGGTTCAGTGTATTTTATGCCATTCTGCATTAACTCTGAGCAGATCTGAGAATTGCCACTTAGATTCTTGACATAGCTAAAGAATGCCTTGTGGTTATATTTACAGTCCATGGCAATTTTTCTTTTGAAGCTAGCCTTGGATGATTTTATGAGGGAACATAGTTTCTTGCTGATATTGATCAGGGATATCTTCCCTTCTTGGGATTTTACTCTTTTCTGTACTAGTTTCCTCCTTCTATTGTGTAGCTAATTTATGTCAGGGGTCCACCAGACTGGTTTCCTTTTCTTGGAGGAGTGAGTCTTGGTTTTGTATAGAATAGCATGATCTATGCATACTTGTAGGTGACCATAGAGTGCATTAGTAAAGGATTTTGCAGCTTGGACAGCGTTATCCTTTAGCATGGGGGCTTTGAAACTTCCCACCTTGGTCTTAAGTAACGTGAAGTTTGCTTTTGAAAAGTTTTTCACTGTGGTTTCTTTGAATGGGGGTGGTGGTGGAATGTGAATATCCAGAGTGATTAGTTTATGGTCAGATCTAACAAGCGAGGAGTTGACCTGCGGTGTGGAACACCGGTCGCCCGTGTTGGTGATGACTAGGTCCAATATGTTGTCACCTCTTGTGGGGGTGTTGACCAGTTGATCCAGGGCATTTGAGTTTATACATTGTAGGAAATGTTGGGCAAGGGAGCTTGTACTTGAGTAGTTCTCTCAGTTAATGTTTGGGTAATTGAAATCACCCAATATCAGGGTGTTTGGTAGGACCTTTATGTTTCCCAGTGTTTCCAAGAATGCAGAGTGGGGGTCCTGGGACATGGTGGGTGATCTGTAGCAAGCTATAATTTGAATAACAGTTTTGTCCATTGTTAGTTGCACGTGGATGATCTCTGAAGCATTGTGCTGTGCCACTAACCTGGAGGTGTGGGTATCCTTGATGAATATGGATACTCCCCAGCCTTTTGTATTTCAGTCTGGGTTTTGTGGCCAAAATGTATGGTATGAGTTGTAGCCTGGTAGTGCTGGGGTGCTCTCTGGAGCCTTAAGCCAGGTTTCTGTTACTGCACATATATCAATTTTCTTCATACTGAGGAGTGCCTTGAATGCATGCATTTTGAGGTTTGTGACTTCTGGCACTGAGTTGCATTACCCTCAGTTTTTTGTTACTTGTGCTATTTATGGCAGTGGCTTTGTCTTTTGAGCCTTGCCTAAAATAGGCACTATGGGGTGGCAAGAGCCTTGGCCAGTATTCGATAGCCTAAGGGTGACAGGTGCAAGCTGTCTATAGTGAAGCAGCGTGACTTGTCGAGCATGTCATCCCAGGCTGACAGACACTGGATCCCCTTTGAATGACACCAGAAGCTTAGCCAATTGTTGAAATTGATAATTTTTTCTCTATACCGTGGTATCATTCTTGGTGAGGGCAGGATACTACTCAGGATTAGGGTCATACCGGCCTGGGCTACGTGATCAGAGAGCTCCTCCATGTCTTTTTTCATGTAGACCAGGGAGGTAAAGGCTCAGGTCATTCACACCAACATGGACAATGACAGAGTCATATTTGTATTTGTTCTGGAGTGACCTGAGTGCTTGAGTTATGTGGCGGATCCTGGCACCTGACAGGCAGCTAAAAGTAACCTTCTCCTTGTTCAGCCTAGTGAGTGGGATGTCAATGTGCCTGACTATAGAGTCACTTATTACTAATGTGTTGGGTATGTTATTTTGCCTTAAGGGCTGTGATTGTGTGGCACACTGGTTTTGTGAAGTATGTGTTTCATGGTTTGTGTTGGGGGGGGTGGAGGTTGCTTGGATGTCTGCTTTGGAGGCCTCTGTTGCTTCTGAAGATTTTTATTTAGAGCCTCCATGTATGTTTTTGTGTATTTATGTGTTGTTTTTGCCGGTGCTGGTTTCATAGGTCTATGTGAGACTGGTGGTGTGATGCAAGTAATTCCCTTCTCCTCTTGACTGCCTGGTCCAGTCTTGGGTTGAGAGAGCTTAGCCTCCAGTTTGGCTATATAATTGCATCTCTCGCATGTATTAGTGTTTGGTGGAAGGAGGAGAGGGTTGTCTGTGTACATGAGGCAATTGTAACATTACCTCAAAATGCCCAGATTCACCAGTTGGACCGGAGAGTACACCTGAAACTGCCCTTTGGACATGCCTGGATAGGTACAGTGAACTGTTTTACTGATTGGCTGGTAAGGTCGAATAGAGAGCCTTGTCCTTCTTTACAGTATAGGGGGGTCTAGTGCTAAGGTTTATTAGTGCTTGCTATGAGTTTTGAGCAAGTGCCGGTATGAGAAGTGAATGGCTTGAGTGCTTAAGTTGAAAGTTTGTCTAGTTTCAAGGGAAAAATTGAAGAGTAGACTTTGCGGAGCCAGGAATAGTTATGCCCTAGCTAACCGGTGCTGCCTGGCATGCAAAACCGTGCAAATGCGGGTTTTATAGCAGGGAAATGAAAGAGATAGAAATTAGCCTGAAATGGCCAATAAACTACTAATTTCTGGGCTGAAACCACTCCTCCAGGGACAGATAGGCTGCTCAAAGATCCCTCTCTTACAGTGAACAGAGAAACTTCCTTCTATCCAAGTAAGGTATGGGCAAGCACAGAAACTTGTAACACAGCCCTGACTTCAGCACTAACCTGAAAACTAGACTATACTAGCTTAGAAAGGTGGGAAAACAAGTATTTTTTTTTAGTTTTTTTGTTTTCTTCAGAAAATAAAGCAGATACAATTACAAAAAGCACTTTAAATGCACAGAAATGGCTACCACACTTGAGTGTGTAGCCTACAACAGTTAAACAGGTAATTTAAACACAAAAATGGCTTTGTTAAAGTGCAGGCAGTAAAATAAGTACATTATGTAGCTAAAACAAGCTTTTTAAATCACAGAAACTCTAGAAAATTGGTGTTTTAGGTGGAATTAGCTAAAGGCAGCAAGAAAATGATAGAAAAATGATACTTAATCACTCCAAAGTCTCTATTTTGTCTCTCTGCTGCTGTAGAACTCTGCAGGGCACCAGTCAGGAGCTTGCTGAGTTGTATACTAGCACAAAAACCTTGCAAATGTGGATTTTATAGTAGGGAAATGAAAAAGATAGAAATTAGCCCAAATTGGCTAATAAACTACTAATTTCTGGGCTGAAACCACTCCCCCAGGGACAGATAGGCTGCTCAAAGCTCCCTCTCTCACAGTGAACAGAGAAACTTCCTTCTATCCAAGTAAGGTATGGGCAAACACAGAAATGTGTAACACAGCCCTGAATTCAGCACTAACCTGAAAACTGGGCTATACTAGCTTAGAAAGGCAGGAAAACAAGTATTTGTTTTTTTGTTTTCTTCAGAAAATAAAGCAGATACAATAAAAAAAAACACTTTAAATGCACAAAAATGGCTATCACACTTGAGTGTGTAGCCTACAACAGTTAAACAGGTAATTTAAACCCAAAAACTACATTGTTAAAGTGCAGTCAGTAAAATAAGTACAATATGTAGCTGAAACAAGGTTTTTAAATCACATAAACTCTAGAAAATCCATGTTTTAGGTGGAATTAGCTAAAAGCAGTACGAAAATGCAGAAAAATGATACTTAATCACTTCAAAGTCTCTCTTTTGTCTCTCTGCTGCTGTAGAACTCTGCAGGGCACCAAGCAGGTGCTTACTGAGATGTATACTAGCATAAAAACCTTGCAAATGTGGGTTTTATAGCAGGGAAATGAAAGAGATAGAAATTAACCCAAATTGGCCAATAAAGTACTAATTTCTGGGCTGAGACCACTCCTCCAGGGACAGATAGGCTGCTCAAAGCTCCCTCTCTCACAGTGGACAGAGAAACTTCCTTCTATCCAAGTAAGATATGGGCAAACACAGAAACTTGTAACACAGCCCTGAATTCAGCACTAACCTGAAAACTGGACTATACTAGCTTAGAAAGGCGGGAAAACAAGTATTTTTTTTTTTTTTTTGTTTTCTTCAGAAAATAAAGCAGGAACAATAAAAAAACACTTTAAATGCACATAAATGGCTATCACACTTGAGTGTGTAGCCTACAACAGTTAAACAGGTAATTTAAACACAAAAACAACTTTGTTAAAGTGCAGACAGTAAAATAAGTACAATATGTAGCTGAAACAAGCTTCTTAAATCCCAGAAACTCTAGAAAATCTGCATTTTAGGTGGAATTAGCTAAAGGCAGCAAGAAAATGCAGAAAAATTATACTTAATCACTCCAAAGTCTCTCTTTTGTCTCTCTGCTGCTGTAGAACTCTGCAGGGCACCAGGCAGGAGCTTGCTGAGCTGTATACTAGCACAAAAGCCTTACAAATGCGGGTTTGATAGCAGGGAAATGAAAGAGATAGAAATTAGCCAAAAATGGCCAATAAACTACTAATTTCAGGGCTGAAACCACTCCTCCAGGGACAGATAGGCTGCCCAAAACTCCCTCTCTCACAGTGAACAGAGAAACTTCCTTCTATCCAAGTAAGGTATGGGCAAACAGAAACTTGTAACACAGCCCTGAATTCAGCACTAACCTGAAAACTGGACTATACTAGCTTAGAAAGGCGGGGAAATGAGTATTTTTTTTTGTTTTCTTCAGAAAATAAAGCAGATACTATGAAAAAAAAACATTTTCAATGCAGATAAATGGCTATCACACTTGAGTGTGTAGCCTACAACAGTTAAACAGGTAATTTAAACACAAAAACGATGTGTGTGTGTGTGTGTGTGTGTGTGTGTGTGTGTGTGTGTGTGTGTGTGCGTGCGTGTGCGTGTGTGTGTGTCTGTATATCTGTAGACATACATGTGTGTGTATATATATATATATATATATATATATATATATATATACACACACACACACACACACACACACACACACACACACACACACACACACACACACATATATATATATATATATATATATATATATATATATATATATATATATATATATATATGTGGTGCATTCAAACATCAGGTCACCACTCTCTAACTCTCCTTCCTCCACAGCTGCACTGTTCTGCCTTGCTAAAAAACAGACAAGTGCCACATTTGGACAAAGCCTAACATTAGGGGGGTATACATAGGGATAGATTGCAGGTAAGCCTATTACACACCTATGGCATTTGTGCATGCTACATTTCACATTAACATGACTGTCCTGCAGGTGGTGGGGTCTGAAACTCATGTTGTCTATCATAACAGCATTATTAACCATATAGCCAAACTGGAGGCTAAGCTCTCTCAACTCAGTACTGGCATAACCAGTCAGGAGGAGACGGAAACCACACTCACTACAATTCCAGTCTCACATAGACCTACCACGACAGCAAACCAAACACATAATCACACAAAAACATACTCGGAGGCTCTAAATAAAGATCTGCCTAAGCAGCAGAGACCTCCAAAGCAGACACCCAAGCAACTGCTACCCCAAAACAAAACACGTGCAACACATATCTCACAAAGCCAGTGTGTCGAACAGTCACAGCCCTTAAGACTAAACAACACACCTGATACACTTGTAATAGGTGACTCTATCATCAGGCACACTCACCAGGCTGAACAAGGAGAGGGTCATGGTTAGCAGCCTGTCAGGGGCTAGGATCCGCCACATAACACAAGCACTCAGGTCACTCCAAGGCAAGTACAAATATGACTCAGTCATTGTCCATGCTGGTGTGAATGACCTGAGATGTACCTCCCTGGACTACATGAAGAGAGACATAGAGGAGCTCTCTGAGCATGTAGCCCAGGCCAGTATGACCCTGACCTTGAGTAGCATCTTACCCTCACCAAGAATGATGCCACAATATGAAGACAAGATGATCAATTTCAACAATTGGCTTAAGTACTGGTGTCATTCAATGGGGATCCAATGCCTGTCAGCTTGGGATGATATGCTCGAAAAGCCACGATGCTTCGCTAGGGATGGCTTGCACTTGTCACCCCTGGGCTTTCGGATATTGCAAAGGCTCTTGCTACCCCATAGTGCCTTTTTAGGCAAGGCTCAAAAGACAAACCCACCTCCATAGGTATCACAAGGGATAAGAAACTAAGAGTAATGCTACTCAACGCCAGAAGTCTAAACCTCAAGATGCACGCACTCGAAACTCTCCTTAGCATGGAGAACACCGATATCTGTGCAGTAACAGAAACTTGGTTCAGGGCTCCCGAGAGCACCCCAGCACTACCAGGCTATACCTCATACCATGCTTTTCAGCCCCAAAACTTGGACCGAACCACAAAAGGAGGGGGAGTATCGATATTCATCAAAGATACCCACACCTCCAGGTTGGTGGCAAAGCACGAAGCATCAGAGACTATCCATGTGCAACTAACAGTGGGTAAAACTGCCTTCCAGTTTATAGCCTGCTACAGACCACCCTCCCAAACCCAGGAACCTCACTCGCCCTTCCTGAGAACACTGGAAAATATGAAGGTCTCTCCAAACACCATTATATTGGCTACTTCAACTACCCAAACATAGACTGGGAGCATTACTCTGGCTCCAACACCCTAGCCCAAAGGTTCCTAGAATTTATAAACTCAAATGCTATGGAACAACTTGTTACCACTCCCACAAGAGGGGAAAACATACTGGACCTGATCATCACCAACATGGGGACTCTATGCTCCAGACCAGAAGTGTATCCCTCACTGGTAAGATCAGACCATAAACTAATCTCACTGGATATCCACATCCCGACCCCACCCCCTGCCTAGAAAACCACAGTGAAAAACTTCTCTAAAGCAAATTTCACACTCCTCAAAACTGAGGCGGAATCCTTCAAATCCCCCAGGCCTGTGGAAAATACGGCCCAGACTGCAGAATCCTTTATAAACGCATTCTATGAACACCTTCAGGAATGCATGGATCATGTGATCCCAAATAAAACCAAGACCCAATCCTCCAAAGGCAGACGTCCTGTCTGGTGGACCCCAGCCATAAACAAACTATACAATAGAAGGAGGAAGCTACTAAATGAAGAGCAAAATCCCAAAAAGGGAAGGCATCACTGATCAGTATTAGCAAAAAACTACGGGCACTCATAAAATTGTCTAAGGCCAGCTTCGAGAGAAAAATTGCAAAGGACACTAAGGATAATCACAAGGCTTTCTTTAGTTATGTTAGGATCCTGGGTGGTAATTCACAGATATGCTCAGAATTTGTCCAAAATGACAAAAAATACACCGAACCCACAGACATTGCCAACATACTAGCTGACAGGTTCAGCGTAAACTTCTCCCCCCCTCCCCACCAAAAGGGCAAATATCTATCCCAGCAGAGTGCTGCCCCCTGACATCTCAGATGCTCAAGTAAGAGCTGCCCTCTCCAAAGCAAAAAACACAGCATCAATGGGACCAGACGGTGTCCCGGGCTGCTTCCTACATGAACTCCAAGAAGAGCTAAACCCAAACATAAAACTACTGTTCAATCTCAGCCTTACTACAGGATACGTGCCCAAAGAGTGGCGTACAGCAACAGTGGTCCCTCTCCATTAAGGTGGTGCCTCAACGGATCCTGGAAACTATCGCCCCATAAGCCTGACTTGCTTGGTCTGCAAAGCTATGGAAAGGATCATCATGGATCTCATAAATAAAGATATTGGGGACCTACAGACACTGGATCCTACCCAGTTCGGCTTTGTTAAGGGCAGATCCTGCCTCTTAAACCTGGTTGATTTCTTTGAAACAGTCACCAAGGCCATTGACGAGGGGAAGGTGGTCCACACAGCCTACCTGGACCTCACAAAAGCCTTCGATACAGTACCCCACTCGGGCATTATAGATAAGCTCACCAGCTTAAATATAAACCCCTATGTCACTAGATGGATTACAAACTGGCTCAAGGACAGAACCCACATGGTAAGAATTGCTGGAGCCATGTCAGACTCCAAACCAGTTACAAGTGGTGACTCACAAGGCTCAGTCCTGGGACCTCTCTTGTTCGGTATATATTTCTTGGAGGTACAGGCCAACATGGAAGGACTGTGGCTGACCAAGTTCGCAGATGACTGCAAACTGGGCACCATAATCGACTCTCCAGCCGACACAAGCATTCTCTAAAAGGACCTCATATAAACAGACAACTGGTGCCAGAGCCATGGCCTCAAGCTAAATGCCAAAAAGTGTATAGTCATCCCCTTTGTCAAAAACAAAGTGCCCACAAATTACCACATAGGTGGTAATCCATTAAGTACAGAAGAAGTAATTAGGGACCTGGGGACCCAAGTTGATAGCAATCTCTCATTTGACAACCACGTGGCCAAAGTGGTTAGGAAAACATTTTATATAGCCCACCTAATCATGAAGGGATTCACATCTAGATCAGGGGAGGTCATCGTGCCTCTTTACTCATCCCTCATCAGGCCCATAATTGAGTACAATGCACCTTTTGGGATGTACCTTACCAGACACCTGCAGCAACTGGAAAGACCCCAAAAGTACCTCACCAAGAGGATCAAAGGGCTCAAACCGATGCCATATGCTGCCCAGTTAAAGAAACTCCAGCTCTACTCAGTGGCATACCACCTGTTCAGAGGCAATCTGTGCCTGACGTATAAAGCCATGTCCAACCCAGAATTAATGGACATGCTGCAACTCAGAAAATCCAAATCCCATCAAGCTACACGCTCGAGAGACTTGAACCTCAGCACTGAAATAAATAGGACATGCTGGAGGGACAGATTCATAGCCCAGAGGCTCCCTTCACTCTGGAATAAAATCCCAGTCCAGGTTAGGCAGAGTCCCTCATTGACTCTCTTCAAGAGGAATCTTGATGAGTGGATGGGAGATCGTAGGTTTACCCCGGGTATCACTTCTGTGTCACTGTTAGACAGAGGCACAGTATACTAACCTCAAAAAAGGGCATAGCA